>NC_083619.1:24646608-24829793 GCF_963584025.1 Labrus mixtus | reverse complement strand
AAAGCCTAGATTGAAGTTTTGATCTGTTTGTTCTCTCCCCCCTCGTCCCACTTACATGTCCCCGTGGAGCCCAGAGAAGGCAGGCAGGGCTGGTGTGTGTGTGTGTGTGTGTGTGTGTGTGTTTGCATGAGAAACGCACCGACACGGCGTCGAATAGAGAGAGAGAGAGAGAGAGAAAAAAAAAAGAAGAGCCAAAACACATCGAGATAAACAGATAAATAGACGGATAGAAATAGACAGACTGACAGCGAGTCGGTGAAAGATGAGAGAGCGGAGACATGAGCTGGAGAGGGCACAGAGACGGAGAGATGAAGACAGTGTAGGAGATGAATTTAAAAAAAAAAAAAAAAAACACATCATGAACACACGTGCGCAAACAGAAATACACACAGCAGCAGCAGCAGCAGCAGCAGCAGCAGGGAGTGATTGACAGGCACCGACAGACACGCCTACAGACTGAAAAAAGGATGAGGGGGGAAAGAGAGTGACAGAGGGAGAAGGAAAGACAGAGAGAGACGCAGTGATCCACAGCCGTATACAAATCGAAACAGACAGCAGAGAGACAAACACAAAAGACAGACACACAGACAGACCGAGTGACAGTCACTTGCTGTATTTGTCTGTTTGTGTCCTCGGATGCTCCTTTTGAACACCTCCTGACCCGCTGGTTTTTTACACATAAACATTTTTTTAGTTTTTGCCTACAGTATGCCTCGACAGCAGTGATTCATGTGAAAAATCCTGTTAGGAGGGCTGCTCATAGTTGTTGTTTTTAACTCGCAGTTTTTTTTTTTTCTTCTTGGCAATGTCTGTCTTTTGCAGGGGAAATCATCTGCAGCGCAGGAAATGATGCTTTTTTTTTGGTTGGTTTGTTTTAAACAAACAGAAGAGGAAGTCGAGTATCTGTCGTCGCAGCCTAATGTTGCAGCAGATTTAGAGAAAGGAAAAGTATTTATGTGTTCATCTCTTGTTGGACGTGGGGGCTTAAGGAGGCTCATCATCATGCACCCCAGGTTTATGGGCCATGTCCTTCAAAGTTTGACATTTTTAGACTTGCAATGTGCTGACAGGCTGACAAGCTCCAAGTCATGTAAAAAATAGTGTCACAGCGCCGTATTTCCTTCAAACTTATAGAGGACACAGCCATCATACTCCTCACATAACCTCGTAAGTCATCGCTGGCTGGTCAGGTATCCTGTCAGCGTTAAGGTGATATATGTTTGCATCATCTGTTTGGTTGAGAGGGCTTTGCTCTTAAAGACACGTGATCATTGTGTAGCTTTTAAAACCAACGATTGAAAAGGGGAAACGGGGATCTCAGGAAGAGCTAAACAGGAGGAATTCCTCAGGACAGATGGACAGGATGTATCTGCAGAGGCAGGGGTGGAGCAGCGATTTTAAAAGTGCGGGTGTTCTAATGCTAGTATATTACCGCCCTCTAGCAAATCACCACATTCTGTTTCATTTCATGTCCAATAACTAACGTCAGCTGACACATCACACAACAAGACAAAGTTACAAAAGATAATTAGACACTAACTTTATGAACATCCATTGTGAGTAACCCAGTTAGCTCTAAAAAAAGAGATTCAAAACTGCTCTTTCTGATGCTTTTATTTTGCTTTTCTTATTGCCTTACGCCTCAGTCTCTTTATTTCCGGTCTTCAAATATAATGTGCTTTTATTTTGAAAAACTGCAAAAGGGACTTCCGCTACATCGTAAAGTTACGGGAGTAAATAAATACAGCTAAAATAACAACCAAGAGGTAAAATGTTACACTTCCGTTGTTTTGTGAGGTGGATTTATCTTAAAAACATTTGTGTGGGTGACTAACTCTCTTTCAGAAGGATGCTACATGTAGCATGTATCCATTTGTTAGCTCTGAGCTCTGACTCAACCAGTGATGAGTGACAGGAGGATTACTGCTAAATGCACGTAACTTTACCGTGCTTCAACTGTATGTGGGGGATGAAAATACGTTTCACCCACAAGGTGAGACGCGCCTGTGCAGAGGGGGACAGAAAAAGTAACTTTGGATTCACCATTTGAAGTAAAACATGAAATTAGACATCAAAAAGTTTAACATTAAACAGCATAAAGTGTTTTTTTATTGAAGCTGGGGATGACTACTTTGGAGAAACCAATGAGAGTAAGCTCGATTTTTCTAGAATCAAACCTGATAAAGTCAAATTTGTATGCTTGTAGCCATCTCTAACTTTATTGTTCATCTCATCACAATATCTTTTGAAGACGTTAGGACAAAGTGTACAATAGACGCTTGAAAGCACAGACAATGTTCTCACAGTCTGGCTTGCATGTGGGTAATCAGTCAGGTGGGTCATTCATCTCGTTTTGCCAGCAATGCAAATGCAATCCAACAAGATAAACCATTTGACTGGTTTTCTGCAGCATACCATTAATAATGTTATCATTTGGGGATTTGCAGGGAGATGAAAGTTGAACCATTCTCTAAACCGGTGACATTTTGAAGTGCTTGTTGCAGTTTGTTAAAGTGAGACGACAGAGCGGAATATTTAATCAAATCTAAGTCGTGGAATATACCAGAATTTGACCTTGATATATATCTGTTTGTTTGTCGTTTCAGGCGAAGTTTTCAGCAGTCACCATGAAAATATTTGACTTTAAGTTTTGTGAAGAAGGGCTGGAACTCTGGTTTCATGCCCTGTGAGATTGGACCGTCTTGTTATAAGTATTAGGTGACAGCTTTAAAACCTCACCTGACATTAGCTCCTCTTTTAAGGACATCCTCTGGTGATTTCAAGCATTAGACTGTGCCCATGGAAAGAGAAAATAATCACCTTGTAGAGACTGATTAAGATCAGTTATAGTTACATAAATAAATCAGAATATTAAAGTCTTCAACAGAAATATGTTTGACAGGGAGCAGCTTTGACTGACGGGTGTCTTGCACGTTGTCCACATGGGTCCCATCATCACATCAGTATCACAGCAGGTTCAGAACTTCAACAGTGTCAACACAGGATCTGTGTAGTGCCGTGCACTACAAGTGTGAAACTATGACTCAGTTCACAGTCTCACGTGTACAAGTGAGGCGGGTGGCGTCACCCAGCAGGTGAGGACAGCTGCAATGATTAAAGGTGAAAAGTACCTGTTTCATCTCCACAGATGACACAGATGCCTGAAAACAGAAAAGACTGGGTTGTTCCTGCTACTGAGGCTTTCCTGTTGTTTATAGTAGGCAAGCAAAACACTCACAGATACTACCACAGATACTACAGTATGTCAATATTTTCTACAGTCCTCGGTCAATACGTGCTCTGACAGCCAGAAAAAAAGAAAAAAAAAAAGCGTCCCACCCACTCAAATCTGAAATTTCATCAACAGAGAGAAGAACCTTTGCAGGCGTCTGAGCTCTGCCGTTCTGTCACAGCGTCTTTGCTTTGAGGGGCTGCAGCTGTGCTTTCCCTCGCTCCTGCTGCTGGTAGAGCGAGACACAGAGAGAGAGAGAGAGAGATTAAGAGCAAGACAGTTTCCATTTAGAGCAGTGATCCAGCCTATTACCTTAATTCTGCCCTGGCAGCAAATTTCACTAAGATCACTTTTTTAAAAATGTATTTTCCCAAAGACAAACTTAATTTAGGGTAATTATCAAGAGCAAAGGCAGTCACGGTGTCCTCGAGACAATTTCTCAGGGAACCCGGGAGTCTCTCAATCCAATTGGGATACCATGTCAAATCACTGCATCACAGTTTAAATGAATCATCTGTTGTGTTCAACCAGTAACAGCTCAGCATCGAGCTCTGTCTACCTCTTCCCACAGTATTGGATCTACTCATACTCAGTTGGAGCTGGTGCTTGTTCTACTTTGTTTAGTGCTTTACATCAGTGGTTCTCAACTGGTCTAGCCTCAGGACCCACCACAAACTCCCTCATGGAAAAATCGCAACCCGATTTTCAGATATTTTGTTTAACCAATCAGAATTGTTCGATGACAAATGGTGCTGTTTGGACCTCAGGCGGTACAAAACGTGACAGAACAAAGACACAAAATGAAAACAAACATGTTTTTGAAACGCTTTATAGACTTTTTGACACAATATTTTTTTTCCAGGCACACATTCTTGACCCACTGAAAATGGCTCCGCGCCCCACTTTTTGGTCCTGACCCACCAGTTGAGAAACACTGCTGTACATCGTACCTACTCACTGTAAATGTTCTAACTTAAGTGCTGTAGCAATGCCATGCAAAGTAACCCGTGTTGCCTGTGTTAGTGTCTCCAACATGATATAAACTAAACAAACTTTACTTAAAACAGCAATATGAAGGACTTTGTGTGGTGTCCACTGAAGGTCTGAGTGCAACTACACATTTTTAAGACACACATAGTGCTGTATTGTTTACCCCTCTTACTGTAGATAACATGCATTCATTTGTGAAATCAGTCTGCTAATGCTATATGAGAAGCTAAATGACCATATCCACTAACAAGGTAAAGGTATATTACCAGATTTTGCGCAAATATGACTTCAAGCCTCTTCGGCAGCTTGTTTGCAAACTGTCTGCATGTGGAGGACGTGTATGTGTTTTCAGCTGTTACCATGATAGCTATGTGATGTGGCTAAAGAGCTGCATTGTGGAGGGTAAATTTGAAACCTGATCCAAAGATAACTGGACTTTGTTGAAGATCTTGAAGACGTTTCACCTCTCATATGAAAGCTTGAATAATATTCTAATGTGCTTCTTAATAACTTTGATTGACAGACTAATGAGATGATGACTGATTATCATTGACTATGCGTTCAGAGGCTCAGTGCTGCCTTAACACATGAAGTATTAGCTGGGAATCCACACAGAAACTCTACATGCCTCATGTAAAACATACAGCCTGTGACCAAGCCCAAATGAGCTCATACAATCCTCAAATGCTCTTTTTTTTATATTCTACATTCTTTGCAAAAGCAACATCAGATCTTCAAAGTCTGAAGTCGTGGAAGTATCCTGCAGTTGCATCAGAGGGGGAAAAAAAACGATGAATGTTGAATGCTGTTGGGGCTGTGAAGTTCTGACAAAAAAAGGGGCCTCCAACGCACGACTTTGGCAAGCTTTCACACCCTCTCAGTGCAGCACTGTTACATCTATGCATTAAGATGTCGAGACGCCGCATGGAAAAAAAAACGTCCGGCATCCACTGCGGGAAGGGAAAGGAATTACAAGTGAATTTTTTAAGAAATGCAAGGGGGGAAAAAATAAAATGTAAATTAGGTGTGTTTCCATCAGATGCTTGAAGAAAATGAATTAAATTTCCACACAGACTTTCGAGAGCTGATTTCTATTTGGCGCGTTGTTATCGTGCTTTCCTGTCGGAGAGTGTAAGTGGTATTTCATGCTTTCATTTTCAAGATGGAAATCAAGGAATGCACTTTGCATAGCGTTAAGCACTGACTGAGCATTACACCTACAGGGAGACAACACATAGTATGTTTCCTTCTCGCTGCAGGTCACAGTTTGCACAATCCAGCACACAAAGAATTTCTTAACCTGCAGACCTTTCTTTTTTTTACCTCCAGTGAGCATAAAAACTGACATTTACATTCAGCTTTTTCTATTTCTTGGAAGGAAGCCCAGTTTTTCTTCACGCTGTGTTACCGCAGTAACTGCATAGAAATTCTCTTTTTTTTTTGCACTATAACTCGTTAACAATAACATTAAAGCACGTTTCAGTCGTGAAGCCTTTTTTTTTTTATTCATCCCTTAGATAAAAGTATCCTCATCTCGGTTTGCAGCAGATTTTTTTTTTTTTTTTAATATGTCCTCTTGTTTGAAGGGCCACAGTGAGGTTATTTCTCTTTTCACCGTTTCACTTGACAGCAGAATCTCATCTCCTCTGCCTCAGTGGCGCTCACATCACCAATTCTTATTGAAGGGGAAATCGCACAGCCATTGCTGAGCGAGGTCGTTATTTGGATAATGACTAATCTGCTCCCGACTTAATTCCATTCCTCTGATCCGACGTCCAGGTTGCAGTCAGAGGATGTGGCTAATGATGTGGCTGCAGCGTTGTCTGGGAATGCAGAGGGGGAAAGAACACACACACACACACACACACACACACACACACACACACACACACACACACACACACACACACACACACTCATGGACAATACTTGCAGACATTCGCTTGTAAGTCACTCACTTGCTCACATACTGTAAGCACTCATGTATGAGTTTGCTTCAATGTTATGCATTAACAAAATAATATTATTTTCCTTTAACTTCCCTCTAAAAACACAATTGTTTCCACATCACTCTCCTCTGCCATGTAAATATTCTTCATCTTCTCCTACCAGTGCTTAACGCTTACTTTTCAGTGAAATAATCAAAGACATTTTCTGTTAACAACACTTAACTCTGAATGGAGAATATTCCCTTGTTCTACACTTTATGCCTAATGTCATGTTTTTAAAGATGAATTACAAATTTTTTGGAACCTTTGAATTTGGATCATATCCTGAAATATATGTAATCAAGATTAATTCAAGTTACCAGACTTTTTTTTTTTAATTATTTTGCCTCCGTCGCACGTGAATCTATGAAATTTTTAACTAATTGTTTCTCTCTTATTTTGGCCAGCACCATCTTGTGTGTATTTTTTAGACCATACATCAGACCATATTTGGAAAAGAGGGAGGAGCTGAAGAGAGTTAGCAAATGCAAAGTTATAAGTTAATGCTAGTGCTAGTTTACTGAACGCCCATTTACAGCTGATTGGGATACTATCGTTTTGTCTTACAAAATCAGACTTTATAGAAAATGTAGCAATAAAAAAAACTCCTTAGACTTAGCGACTTGATCAAAAAGAAGAGATGCCCTGTAGATCACACCCGATAATTTAAACAGCCTGTCTTTGGTGGACTTGCCATTCAAACAAATCAACTGACTTCTATACAATCGGTTTACTTTTTCAACCAGTGGAGTCGCCCCCTGTTGGCCACCAGCAAGAATGCAGGTTACAGGCGTATCAGCATCAGCGTGCCTTTCAGACCCAAAAGCACCTCTTTCAATCTCATACATGCTGATTACATCTTATTATTGATGTCACAGTTTTATAATCAACCAGACATTTAAATCTGCTCCAATTAGATTTTCTTGTTTGGCTATGCACTTAACATGGCCTGTTTTGTACTTGCTTACTTGTGAGAACCTTCATCAACGTTATGCCTCCCCTGGCATTAATCACTACAGCAACATGCCTACTCCTCACATCGACCTTAATTTGAACCCAGTCATATTTATACTTCTAAAAAACCAGCTCTAACTCGTTCATTTGAAGAAAGTGAAGTGGCATAACTGTCTCTCACTTTCCAAAAAATGTCCTCTCCCAACAAAGTCCCTGGGTCACTGAGTCCTCACAAAGATAGGAAAAACGGCAGCAAACACACACATTCATCCATGAACATCCATGCACTTGGTCTAATTTTTATCGAATGTAACATTCACAGCATTGACCTGCTCAGTCATACGCACTCGTTCTAACATGCACCAAAAAACACACATACACACAAACGGAACCTCCCTCCCCTCCTCTCTCTCTCTCTCGCTCTCTCTCTCTCTCTCACACACACAATTGCCTCCCTCTTCTCACATGCCTTTTCACTCCGTGCTCATTTGGTGATGTTAATGCCAGCAGACATGTACAGTGTGCTCTAACAGCGGAGGGAGGGGAGGGTGTGGGTGTGTGTGTGTGTTTGAGCGTGTGTATATGTGTGTGCAAGCGGGTATATGTGTAAATGCCAGTGTGCATACATGTGTGTGTACTTACCGCTCTTAAAAACCAATTAACAGCGCACAGCAGCAGCCGCCCCCCTCCTCCAAATGAAGAGGTGAATTAAACATCACCAGGACCAGATGGAACCAAATCAGAGAGAGAAAGAGAGACGGATGAATAATTGAAGACAGAGGGGATCATAAAAAAAAAGAGGGAAATAAAACTGAAATAAGAGATGAAATGAAATGTAAGAAAGCAGAAGTCAATTAGAGAGGCTGAGACAGAGCTGCAGGGGGAAGCAGATAGGAAGAAAGGGGAGGGGGTTGATACAAGTGTGTGTTTTTGTGTGTGTTTGCGAGCGTGTTCCTGCCGTGTTTGTGTGCGTCTCTCCTGCCTACTTTCCGGAAAACAGTCAACTAACACAACCCAGTTAGTTGTTTGAAGTCGACAGTGGCATAATCAGGTTGGCATAGGGATGATTAGAGCGAGTTCTCTTTCTCGAAACTGAACTTCACTGGAATTGAACGGCGGTCTGTTACCTGAGCGTGTCGTGTGTGAGTGACAGGAAATAACCTGTGAAGCAGGGATCCATTTCCAAAAAGCTATTCAGGAGAGCTGCTGCGCTGTCAAATGGTGGCTGCTGCGTGTTATACAATACATGTGAATTACAAATAAGTTCTTGTATGAAGTCGGTCTCCTGCATGTTTATGTATGGATCAGAAGTGGGGTGTGCTTTGAATGGATTTTTTGGGAGAAAATATCAGTAAATGTTAAATGGACTTGAGCTTGTGTAGCGCTTTTTTAGTCTTCTGACTACTCAAAGCGCGTTTACACCACATGTCACACCTACACATTCACACACTGACGGTAGTAGTTGCTTTGTAGTGAGACCATCAGAAGATTCATAAATTCTTAAGCCGCCAACGAAGCAGCGGGGAGCAATTCAGGGTTAAAGGGGACGTATTATCAAAAATCCACTTCTACAGTGTTTTTGAACATACATTTGGGTAACCTGAGTGTCTACCGACCCACAAAATGTGAAATAACCCCATCCAGTCCTTTGTTTGTGGTCTGCATAAGTCTTACAACACAGAGAACAATGCTCCGTTTAAAATGTGCTCTCCTTGTGATGTCACAGTGGGATTCTGGTAAAAAAAAAAAATCCCCTCCCCTCCCCTGGTATCTCCACCCATGGACTCCACCCCCAGCCTAGAACAAAACTTTTGCGCATGTCCGCCATTTTTATTCTCGCTACAGAGGAGTGATGTCTACCGTGAAAACTCAGGGGGGGGCTCATTGCATTTAAAGAGACACACACACCAAAACGGAGCGTTCTGAGAGAGCTGGTTTATACAGGGTCACAAACCTCCTCTGGTGCTTGACTCATGTTATATTTTGACCAAAGCACAGCACAGATGTTTCATTTAGACCACAGGGGGACTGTTTGAAAAGGTGAGAAAAGGGGGATAACATGTCCTCTTTAAGTGTCTTGCCAAAGGACACATCGGAGATGTAGCTGCATGAGCTGATTATCGAACCTTCGACCTTCAACAGAATATGGTTTAACTTCCTTATATGTAAAGTTTGATGAGTTACCATTCATGTTAAATTGGCACGACATAAAAGAAAATTTGATGGATCAGTTGATGTTTAAGATCAGAGTTTGTCTAATTAATGAGAACATTTTAACTCTACAAAATACATACAAATACTTTTCAAATCAGAACAGGAATATGTGTATACCTGTATAGTAGTACCTCACTTCTTGGAGTTTGGTTGTGTAGTGTAGAGTGATTGTAGTGTCATTCCTGACAGTAATCATAATTACATTGCACACATCATGTTACAAGGTCGTTCTGTATCTCAGTGTATTTACTAAAAAGAAGTCAAACAGGATTAGAAACCCCCGAGCACAGTCAGGTGATCGATCACAACACGATGTGAACGAACCCTCAGCTTACACTTATCTAGAGGAAAGAAGGATCCTGAACTGGAAACCCAAAAGTCTCCAGGGACAAACTGATCCAATGTGTTTCGAGTGACTGTTTCAAGTGGGTATAAAATGTTGTGTTTCCACTTTCACTGACATTATTTTGTCAGCTCCAAACTGAGAGCACTGTCCTTCAGTATCAGAACACACATACCCTCGAGTCGATGTGCTAAAGCAGGTATCAGGGGAGAAAACGCTGCTTTGTGAACAACCATCGAAGATTTCACTGTTCGGTCAACTATCCCATTGACTGTCGACGTGTGTGAAACGTTGATCTTTGGAATGAGACATTATTATACGAGCAGTAAGGAGTCGTTATCAAAGAGGCAGTATTACTGTCAAGTGGAGATGCAGAGGGGATGTGATAGGGTCATGGCAGTAGCAGGGACAACAATGTTAGAACGTTTTGAAGACAAACTGATAAACGAAGTCCACAATCATCCTCATATGTACGATATGTCAGACAGACTGCCAAGATTATCAGGGACAAATCATTTCCATTTTAGACGTCGTATATGGAAACCTTCACAGTGTTTCCCCTAGGTTTACAGCGTTGGGGGGTGGGGGGGTGGGGACAAGCCGACATGCCGACACGACGACACAAACACTTGAAGGAATCTTGGTGTTCATGTGTTACTTTTAATGACAGCTGTCCTTTTCTATCGGAAAGGTATCTTTAAATGACTTCTTTCCCTGATTTCCGACTCTATCCACTATCCTATCTCTACAATAAAGGCCCAAAAAGCCCAAAAATAAATCTTTAAAAAAAGGGGGGTGGGCTGTTTCAGTTCAACAAGTGACCCTGTAAACTGGAGACTTTCAGCCGAATGTGTCCGTGGCTGTTTTTTCACTCAGTCTGTAGGGACTTTGGTTTGGAACCAGAGGGTGGCCAGTTCAAGTCCTGGTGTGTACCAGATCTGGAAATTTGTCTGGAAAGCTGAAGAGGTGCCAGGTCACTCCCTGAGCACTTGGCATCGAACCACCAACTGCTCAGGCGCTCCTTCATGTGCAGCCCCTCACTCTGACATCTCTCAACATGTGAATATCCACATTTTTCTTATATCAAAAAGGCCGCACTCTAATTTCCAGTCTCTCTTTTTACTCTATTTTATCCATAGGCCCTTTTTTGACAACACAAACATGTTTCATGGCACTCCAAAAAGGTTTTTCAAAATTGCAACGTGCACAATTTAATTAAAGAAAGAGACAGTGACGGGGTATCAGATATTTTTGTGTCTTAGCTATTTGGATCTCTAAACTTCATTCCATTGAAGTCAAGTGTGTGTTTGTGTTTTTTGTAAGTCTGTGTGCAGGCGAAGGAAAATGTCTGCATGATTGTATCCAGTCGTGCTGTCTCGTAGGGATTTGGGGAGAGTAATTGAGTACATTTGTGAGTGCGTTTAGATTTGAGTGTGCATTTTACTCCGAGGGCATTTGTGTAGTTTGTGCAGTGAGTGTGTGTGTGTGAGTGTGTATATGCTGTTTGGTAATTGCCTCTGCTTTGGCTTTGTTTTGTGTTGATGTGAGTGTTTGTGTGCTTGTGAGTCATGCATGCAGTTATATGTGTGTATTGGAGTGTGTGTTTCTGCTTCTTCATGGTAGTAATTGCTCCTGGATGAGCTTGCGTGTGTGTGTGTGTGTGTGTGTGTGTGTGTGTGTGTGTGTGTGTGTGTGTGCGTGTGTGTGCGATTTCCAATAACTGCTGGCTTTGCTCAGCATCTCCTCTGCTTGGCGTCACGCTGCTCCTCTGTTCTGTTGGAAGTGTTTGCGAGGGGGAAATAAAAGCGTCGTTCTGTGGCGAGGGGGGACACTGGGAAATCACTGAGCTTCTGTTTACAGCAAACACGGAGCGCACCGGGACACCGAGTTATGATCTCGCCGTCTGGTCCCTTCCGTGTGCGTTTCCCGCTCGGTCCTTCTCCGTCTTGGTCTCCTGTGCGTCTCTCTCCGTCAGATCGGGGCGGCGAGCTTCAGGGTTATAAACGTAACATGAGTGATATTTCCAAAAGCAGCAGTAACCACATCGTCCCTCGCGGCCAATCAGGAACACGCAGGTCACTGTATCCTGACCTTTGTTTGAAAATGACTGCAGGGACACATGGCTCTGTAATGTGACACAGAACTCTTTCTCTTCTAACTTTTTATGTGCATTATAAGTCTCTATCTCCCCCATGCTGTGTCGCCCTCTGCAGACCTTTAAAGCACAATCAATACTGCAGAAATAACCAAATATAATCTGATAAAATGATGCATCCCAACATTATCTGCATGTACTTTGTCTAAATTTAAATCTGTATCCATCATTAATCTTTCATTTCTCTGCTCTCGTAGGGAAACATTCATTCATGCAGCACTCTATCCTGTTGACATTTCCTCTCATCTATAACTAAGAATAAAAACAGCTCCACATTCAAAGTTCTGCGGTGATAGAGATTTTTTTTTTTGCACAACTACAATCTGGAATCACAACTTGTTCATTAAAGGGCGATCTAACATTATGAGATAAGGATATTCAGTCATCGATTGCCTATGTGAGGATGCATGCTCAATCTGGGCTCACATGTTCCTAACACTCGGTTTAATGTTGCAGAAATTGAAAGAAGAGGAAACAACGTGCAGCTTGTATGATGGAGCTTAGGTTAAATGCCAAATGTTAAAGTCAATCAGTTGACTACATGATGTGAAAAAAGTCTTTGTATAATGTTAGTTCAGTTACTAACATGCAAGTTTGACATACAGTATAAGTCTGAATTTAATTAGTCCAATTTCTCACAGCCAGACTTATACCCCAATTTCCACAAACGCCGGGTGCGCCGTTTCCACAGCGAGCGCCGAGGTCCGTCTCCGCAGCATGCCAACAGCGCCACTCTGCTCTGGTTTCACCGTATCAAATGCGCTGATTTGACCGCAGTTTAACAACCCAGACAGGAAGTGAGACAATTTTGAATAAGCCAGTTTTCTGTTTGCAGAATCTGAAACATGACAAAATGCAACATGTTTGAGTCAACTCAAACTTCATGCTGATGGCTGGTGATGATAAGTGTAAAGCTTTGTTTTGAAAGCCTGTGCATGAAAAAGCAATCGGTGCTCGTAATCATCCCCCCCAAAATAAATAAGAATGACCAAAAATCTTCTTTACATTTCATCAAATTCAAAAGCTATTTTTTTCTGCAGAGGATTTGTATTAGGACAGTTTCAATGAACCTTCAATCTTCTTCCTTCAAAGTACGATAGTGGGCAAGGAAATGTAACAAAAAATGGTTGAAGGGAAACTACAGAGGAGCCTCAATTTCTTCACTTTTGAATGTTCTCTTTGACTTTTTTCCATCCTTGCTTTCCCTTTTTTATCTCCTTTCTCCCCCTCCCTCCCTCTCTCTCTCCCTCTCTCTCTCCCTCTCTCTCTCTCTCACACACAAACACTTTCCTGCTATTTTCTCTCTCTCATGCAAACACCTTTTTGTACTCTCCTTTCCACACTTTGCCCTTTGCTGCCTTTTCAGAAATGGCAAATATATGCACATGGCATACACAGCACCACAATGACAGATATGTATGCAGGCATGCGTGTAAACACGAACAATACTTGCACACAAATACACACTCTCACACTCACACTTGGACTCAGCGTGCTCTCTCCTGCCTGAAAGTGGTGTGCGGTATAGTTGAAATGGGAGCGAGCTGTTGCCTGGAGGCAGAGCCGGGATATGAATACACGGTGAGGGTCAGCGTGGCAGTTTTTTGGGGGCGGGGGGTGTTAGGAGGATGAAGGCCTCAGGGTGTGGGGGAGCACAGTTTAGGGTTACATACCTCACAAACTGTCCTTTCATTTCCACACAGGAATGATTTGCTTGCAGGAGATTGTATTTGGCCTCTGATGGCCTTCAGCTGTTAGTACACGGATGTAATGAATAATGAGATGACGGCTGATAGGATGACAAAACATTACGCTTTGAATTTCAGAGAAAAAAATATCTAAGGAAATTTTTTTTTTGCGTTTTTACAAAGACATATTCTTTCTTTTTCATATTGACCTTCATCCTGACATGAGCAACAGATGACAGGAATGATTCAATGTGATGGTTGTCGGAACTCCAATTAGTACATTTCTTTCTGATCGTTGAGCCAATCAGAAGCTTTTGAGCTGTTTGGGAAATTGGACCCTGATGTACCTGATGAGACTCAATTTGGTCATTCACAGAAAAACAATCTGAGCCATAGAAACTAATGTGGATATGAAAGGGTTACAAATAAGTTCCCTGATCATGTGCTTTGATAGAGTACACTTTGAGACTAGGACTAGAGCCCCACTTGTGGTTCTTCAACAAACCTTTTTGTGCTAAATATTTCCCCAACATGTAAATATGTCCTCATAAGGAAATCATAAGTTGGGATAAATTTATAGCCAGAATGAAACTGACTTCTGGTGCTGCGTCTCTAGCCATCCAATTTTTTGACGTATCAATACGTCAACCATTTTTATCCAGACTAAAAAAAAAACAACAGGTACTGCATCGTCAAAAACGACATTCATGTTCCCCAGATGATGTTTCAGAATACCTTTGGCGATCACCAGCCAAATGACGACCTCTGGTTTTGAGGACAGTGTTCCACTAACTATTGGTTGGATTGTCTCGAGATACAGTACAGATATTCATGTACCCCAGAAATTGAATTATAACAATTTAATGTTGATGCAGACATGAATGATTCCAAGGAGATAAATATCTCTGACTTTGATTGTCCTCTGACTTTTTATCTACCACCATCATCAGATCATATTTCAATATGTCCTATGGGCTTCACAATGACTCTTTGGTACCCAGTGGGTGATGTCACTGAGATCACGTCCATGATTTAAACAGTCTGTGGTTGGTATGAGAGTTTACTTCACAGTCTGTATATAGACTCTGAGCCTCGTTCATCACCATGGACACTGGGAAAATAACACCTTTGATTACCTGTTTGACTAATTCGGATTTAATGTCTTCAAAGTTAGTTTTTTTTTCTCCCGGTATCTGCATCATTTCTTCTGTGCCTGACAGCAATTATCTCTGTAAGTATACTTCCGCTATGAGCCTCTCTAGTGTTCAACCTTTACATCTTTCCCAAAAGTAATCTGTTTTCCACTGAATCTTAAAAAACCTCATACTTCAGCTCATGTATTATAGAAAATGTAGAGAATTTCAAAGACCTGTGTACTTTATAGTTAAACGCTGAGTGTATGAATTGATAAAAAAAGACTGGTTGGATAGAGCTAAGATGTTTAATAAAGCTCAGTCTGATGGGGGGAAAAAGGAGGACAAAGAGAATAAAAGATATTAAAGACATTAAGCATAATATGTTTGGACACCGAGGCAGTTATTGTGAAGCTCAGTCTATTGTACCACTGGGTCATTATGCAATAACAAAGAGCGAGCAGAGAAGATACCTTACATCATCCCTCAGGGTGATGATGCAGGGCGGTGAGAATGAACAGAAGGAAAGAGAGGAGCAGGAAGGTAGAAAGACAGAAAGAACAGCAGAGAGAGAGAGAGAGAGAGAGAAAAGAGAGTGTAGGAAGAGGAAAGAGTTATAGGTGAACAAAGAGAGAGAGAGGGGAAAGAGAAAACGATAAAGCGGGGAGAGCGATGCAAGAGAAGCTGAGGGGTTGAGAAGATGGAGAGAGGAGAGGAAGAGAGACAATAAGGAGGAGTGGAGAGAAGAAGGGAACAGTAGAAGATGGGGTTATAAAAGGAAACAAATGATGATGAAAGAATTTAAAAAAAGAGGATGGCAAAGTTAGACAACACGGGAGAGGAAGAAAGGAGACAAAGAAGAAGAGGTGAGGAGAAAAAGATAGATGGGTGAAGTTGGAAACCTGGAGAGCAAGATAAAAGAAAGAGAGAGGAAGGGATGATAGGAAAAGAGAAGAGGGAAGAGGTAAGCACATGGGAGAGGAGAGACAGGGAATCTGAGGAAGATGGAGGTGTGTGTGTGTGTGTGTGTGTGTGTGTGTGTGTGTGTGTGTGTGTCGGGGGGTAGGAGGAGGAAGGGAGGGAGGGGGTATCCCGTAGGGTTAATTACATCTCTGTTCTCTGTCAGTGTGGTTCGCTCCTCTGCGATCTGAGTCCCTGCTGCAGGCTGACAGGCCACACACACACACACACACACACACACACACACACACACACACACACACACACAAATATGCACGCTAATACAAACCCACAATCTCATAAACACAGATAAATACACACAAACATCCGTGCACACTCGTGTATCACGACACACAAACAGAAATGTTCTCTGTCTCCTCCTTTTTGTCTTTCTGTCACCGTGTCTCCTCTCTCTCTCAATTTCTATCTCTATCTCTGTCACATACACACACACACACACACACACACACACACACACACACACACACATTGTAACCCACTGCAGCCTGTCCCAGGAGAATATGCGTTGTTCTGTACAGAGTTATACACGAAGAAGAGGGCCCCCGCTCGTAATAGCTGTTAATTTTGCATAAATCATGCATAACATGACCCACATGTAAATCACTCATGTCAGCAGGATATCACATCCCAGCAGCTCCTTCTTCTTCTTCTTCTTCTTCTTCTTCTCATTTAATAGCAGCAGCTCCATTTCCACTGTTTCGTCTCAGCTCCTTTGTTTGTCTGCGACTCCTGAAAGATATGCACAAGGTCCCATCCAATGGAAATGATAGTTGTTAAATGTGAAGGTTTAAAAAATAGCCATCTTTTATTTTCTTGCAGTTTCATCAAGGTTTTCTAACTTTTTCTGAGTGAAGTACATTCATGACATTCTTTGTGTTCACCAAGTGGTATAAGTGCTATATGGTTGCATCGCATGAGGTCAACAAGTCTTTTTGAAATGCAGCTTCTTATCCTTATTGACTCTTAAAAGAGTATTACCGGACAAAAATGGAAGTTCAAAATCTTTCTGTATTCAGACCAACTTTTTTTTTCCTGCTCTGCTTAGAAGACTTTGAAAACATTTCCTTCACACATTTTTATTTTAACGTTTTTGCTAAGTTTGAAACTATACTGTAAAACTTCAGATAAAAGCCCATCCCAATTTCAGGCCCAGTCCCTTTTACAAGCCTGATGTTCAGTGTTGTTTAAGGAGAAAATGAAGCACAACAAAAAACTACATCACCTGTCCAAATGCTTTTATGTCGGCCTTCAAGCATGGATAGCAAGATTACAGTAAAAAGGACACTGTGGAAATCCAGATTGCAGCGAAGTGAAAGAGTCTGACTCCATAACGTGGAGTCTTTACCTTTATATCAATGCTACGTGCAATCAGACATATTCACAGCATTTATAGACGAGTAGAAACAAAGTTACTGGGATGCAGAAAAAAGTATAAAGCAACTTCATTACATACATGAAAGATGGCACTGGTCATGTGATAGAAAGGTCACGGTCTCTGCCAGCTAGCTTGCGGTGAATATTACTGAATATTTCCTTACAGATTCGCTTAGCCCGACTTGACATGATCATTTAACCCGGGGAAGAAGCAGGACAAAGTCAAGGAAATAAATAAATCGTCATTTGCTTCACACATGAAGCTCTCAAAACGTTTCAAATTTGCCAAATTTGTGTGTGTGTGGGGGGGGGGGGGGGGGCATCACTATTGTAAAAGAAGCACAGCGGAAATCTAAGATGGCAGCGAAATCGACAGTCTGACACTATAATTGTCAGTCTTTGCCTCTAAATCAATACCACGTGCAACTGGACATATTCACAGCATCAGTGGACGAGATGAAGAGAACACACTGACAAGCAGAGTATGGAGCAACCTGAACACAAAACTCGTAAGGAAGTAATAAATGTCCGTGACTTGAATTAAACTGGTCTTATAACACTTTTAAAAAGTTTATATGAGGAACCATTGCTGCTTACATTGGTGAGCTGCCAACTGTTGGCCAGTTTAACTGATTTCACACTTTTTAATAGCTGCATTAAAGATGTTTGAAAAATAATACATAAATATTCACCAAATTGCAGCTTGAAAAAAAAATCTATTTCAAGTTATATATGTATGGGGGATGATATTTCAGAACTGCATCATCTTCTTTATCCTTTGACAGAAAAAAAAAACAACCAAACAACTGCAGTAGTTAAGAGTTATAAGGAGGATTTCTCTTTTAACTTCAAACAGATACAGCGGCTCCATCAGCTCCCAGTCACAGCAGTCGTCTTCCTGATTCAGTATTCAAAAGGAAAAGTTGACGAAACATCAAAGTGCTCCCTGTGAAGTCGGAAGATTCCACGTCTACGTTAAAGGAAGCCTTCTGCACAAATAACATGACAGGTCGTGTAATCCTCCTGACAAATCAGTGAATCTCCCCGTTGTTTGCACCTTTGTGCTTGAATCCCGCTGAGACGTGTCCCTCAGAGCCACGGCCTGCTTTATTAAGCAGTTTTGCCTTAATTAGCTAATAGGATTGTTTTAACCATGATCCAAGAACAGAACAGCCCACGGGAAGACAAACACCAACTCTGTGGATGTGTGTGTGTGTGTGTGTGTGTGTGTGTGTGTGTGTGTGTGTGTGTGTGTGTGTGTGTGTGTTTGTGCTTGCATGCTGAGTGACTCTACGCATGTAAGTGAATGAGTGAAGTGTGAGTGCATAAACTGAGTGTGATTCAGTGCTGCAAGTGTGCAGAAGCTGCTGTTTGTGTGAGGTTGAGTCTGGTTGTGTGTGTGTGTGTGTGTGTGTGCCCGTGCACGTGTGTGTGTGCATGTGTCATCTAAGGCACCACAGTCGTCGTCTTCTTCTTCTTCTTCTTCTTCTTCTCTCCCTTAATTAACGCGCCTTCTCGCAAGACTTTCTCTGGAATATGAAACAATTTTACCTGATGATGCAAACGGCTGCAAACAGCAGAAGAGGGTTAGTGCCTCGCCTCCTCACCTGACACTTTCTCTTTATGCGAGAGCGCTAATGTATGCCGGCGCTACACTTGTAGTTTTTATATCCCGTGTATTTTAGTGGCTCTGCAATCGCCCAAAAGGCTTATTTTGCTGGAGGAAATGTGAGTGTGTAAGCAGAATCCTTTGTACTGTGTGATGAAAAAGAGCAGGCTGTATCACAGCTTGGCAAGGATGGTCATACACACACACACACACACACACACACATACATCTATGCAGGCACATACACTTTGGCTTGCAAATGCCCACGCAGAGACACACGCAGGCCCCGCTGAAGTCCAGGGAAAAACTTAAAAAGGGGGCAAGGAGGAGACGAAACAGGCAGAAAGCACGGAGGAATGACGAATATGCAAATCCAGGCAATCGAGCTCTGGGTCCACTTAAAAACAGAAGTCATTGAAAAGACTTTTCACTGGAATAAATGCCCAATATCAGGTGCTATGCAATCTATCTGCAAGATTTCACACTTGATCTTTGAGGGTTTGTGTATATATATATATATATATTTTCTGAAGATATATTTTTGGGCTTTTTGTGCCTTTGAAGGCTTTATATGCAATTTTTCACACTTCAAGGGATACTTCACCTGTTGAAACTTGAATCTGTATTGACATTGGGTCATATATGTAGTAGAAATGTGAAATACATTTTGAAGTTGGTGCCTTCTTGGCCGAGAAAAGGCAGAAAGTGTCTTTTTGGCTCATGTGGATGAAAGACACCAAATCCCAGAATGCACAGCACTGCAGTATTTTGTATTTTATTTTATTTTTTTGTATTTTGAGTAATCCCTGCAAACAAACAAAAAAAATGTACCCTAAAAGAACCCAAATCCAGATCCCCACCTGAGAAAGATAATATTGTAAAAATCTAATTCAACAAAGGTATTTTTTTAAAACCCTCATAACTTAAGAGCAACTTGAATTATGTTTGGTGAAGGTTTACAAGTCTGTCATATATTATATTATAGTGTGAGATCAATCAAAGTGATTTGTCAGACTCTTGACGCTCAAGGTGAATTGGATTATTCAGAGTCGAGTTCCTTTTAGTAAAGTGTTTAGATGCAAGAGTCCCTCCATTCAGCCAAAGTGAATAAATAAAAGGGCATTAGATTTAGATCCTCATCGTCCCACAAGAGAAATTCCACTCAGACACAGGGTTCATTTTAAGACACACTCACAATAAAAACACAAGGCATTAGATTTAGATCCTCATCGTCCCACAAGAGAAATTCCACTCAGACACAGGGTTCATTTTAAGACACACTCACAATAAAAACACAATAAAAAAGTAGTAAAAACACCACATACACAATAAAGACACATAATAAAGCACCCCAACAGCCTCCATATGGACAAACACCAGTCGATAAGGCCGGAGAGGGACTGTGTGGCTCGATACAGTGCAATAAAAGATGGCGGCTCACGGCCAGGTCACAATGAATGGAACTTAAAATTGATTTCTCTCTTTTTTTTTTGCAGTGTGGTGCATTCGCTTCTCTCAGGAGCCAGCGGACCAGTCGGTGGTGCTGGGAGAACGGGTGGTGCTGTCCTGCGTGATCTTCAACTACAGCGGCATCGTACAGTGGACCAAGGACGGCCTGGCCCTCGGTATCGGCGAGGGGCTCAGAGGTGAGGAGAGGATGAGGGAAGAGATCCTGAAGTGGGTGGGGGAAAAAAAAAAAAAAAAAAAAACCTCACAGCTTCCCCAAGCTGCAGGGATCAAAGTGAAGGGAAGAAGGGGAATAACTCAGCTACGGTTTCAGTTCAGTTTTGACTGTAAGAACCCTGACAAAAGCTATTATGCCTGAAAAGTGTAGGGGTTTTTTAACATTAAGGGAATGAACACTGTGCACAGAGAGAGAGGGAGAGTTTAAGAGCCGAGAGGCGTCTGAGTGACAATCTGGGCAAAAATGAGTCCTGTATATCATGCTGAATTAGAGAAAATCCCTCACAGTGCTGACAAAAGCAGACGCACATTCGCATAAGCCGACACGCACATCCAGAGTGACTTACTGTGAGTGCAACAGAGGAGCAGAATACACTTCATTTCAAATATATGGAGGCATTAAATGCAACCAAAAGAGAGGGGAGTAAAAGGGTCAAAGCCACAATAGACGGAGAAAAGGTATTTTTCTGCATTCGGGAAATGGCTGCAGGAAGCCCTGAAGTGTTGATAATAGCAGGAAAGAAAGTACCTGTGATCATTGTGGCTTTCTGTTGAAATTGATCGACTGAGCTACTCACTGCTTTGCTTTCTGCCAATGATGAATTCTTGTGGCAAACCATTTCAGCGAGTGAAATTATCTTTTTGACTTCTTTTGGTTGAACAAATTCAGTGCTTAAGTGAAATCTCCTCAGGTACAGTTATAGAATGAGTTTTAAAATGTAAGCCTGTTAGGGTTTCTGTTATTTAATCGCTTTGATGCTAATCTCCAAACTCATCGGTAATCATCTCTAATTCAAGTCAAGGTTTCCTTTTCCGTGCGCTGCATTGTTAAAAGTCCAATAAGCAACCTGAGATGTGACGACGTGTTCTAATAAAAAAACAGAAGTGAAATACACCCCACCGATATCTCTGCAGAGTAAACAATGTAACCTCGTAGTTCATTACATTTCGCAGAGTATAGCACCCATTCAGCTGTTTCTAGTGAGTCTCATTTTACTGTCAATAATAAGTCACACAGAGGCCTCACTCTGACTCATTTAAGCGGGATGAACCAGCTTGTGATTTCATTGTAAATATGCAGATTTGTTTAGAGGAGTCGTTTGTAATATAAAGGTCTGATCCTGACCTCTGATCCATTCCAGGGAGTCGGGGAGATTCAAACACTGATTAGCTTTTAAAACAGTGTCGAGTTGATTTATTACTCAAGTTCAAAGTTGAGCTGTACTTTCAGGCAGATGTGTGTTTACGGAGATGAACAAATATCTCATAAAAACACACATCTGCCAGCTTTTGCGTTCCATAGGAAGTGTGTTTCCTGTATACACCAAAGTCTGCTGACACATGATTTGTCAATACAACTTGAACTACAAACAAACACCAGAACGCTTCTCATACCAAAGTTCGGTCCTGAGTGTACCAATTCTGCATGTTAATGTAGAATCTGTAGATTCAATGATACTTATGCGTTGTCGGGTCCTCAAAGCTTTAAAAATTAAAAATGGTAATTGGACTTGAGCTTATATAGCGCTTTTCTATCTTATGACTACTTAAAGCACTTTTACACTGCAGGTCACACCTACACATTCACACACTGATGGTAGAGGCTGCTGAGTAAAGTGACCATCAGAAGTAAGATGGGGATCGAACCCTCGACCTTCTGGTTGAGAGATGATGACTCTACCAAATGAGCCACAGCCGCCCCAAGTCACTCAGTACAAAAACATGGTGGCAATAAGTTTTAGTTTTGTCTGAACTAAAATTGTATTCTAAATGGGATCTAATGGGCATTCTTTGGCTTTTGCAGCTAGCCTCAAGTGGACACTCGAGGAACTGCAGCTTTTGTGTGCTCTTCCACATTGGCTTCATTTATCAAGATTGCAGCTTCAACACAACCTATGAAACATCACGTCCATATTTGGTTCCAACACTGATTTAGGTTAATGCTTGGTGGGCTCAGTTCAGGTCTCAAGATGCAAACTTTTCTACACATTAGGGATCAGCGCAGAGGTTTATTTTGCAATCATCTTCATTATTGCATGCATGCACAGATCATCACAGGGTCTGTGGGGCAGCAAATAATGAAGGAAGTAAAGCCAGCATCAGCATTACACAAGACTTAACTCAGCTCCTTGTAATCAGGTAAGGACTTTATAGATGACAAGGTGCAGTGGACTGCTGTGGTAATGCTGTATGCATTTGTGCAAGGACAAAGAGTATGATCTTGTTTCCTCGGTTTTGTGTTTGAAAAGTTCGAGTTTCAGACTTAAATGTCACGTCGAGTGCAAAGTTCGTCTTTCATGAATATCCAAAATACGCCTGCAGCTGTCAGTGCCGTTAGACGAACCTTTCGTTACACACCTGAATCCCCTATTTTTAAAACAATCTGAAAATTCAGAGTAAAAGAAAACATTCATTTTAATATGGAAAATATCACAGATATTTACAGAACAATCTAATAACGCTCCTACTAAAATGTAACAACAATAGATGTTGCGTACTTTGTGACCTTTCTTTTAGATGTGAACACACATCTTATTTCTCATCACACTGTGTATCACAACAAATTCATCACATCATCATCCTCCCTCACACTCACACACACACACACACACACACACACACACACACACACACACACACACACACACAGTAGAGACACGTGCACACTGTCACACTAGTGATGATCTGACATGTGATCAGAATTTTGTGTTCAACTCAATTTAATTCACAGGTTCAGTAAAGGTCAGCATGTCTCTCTCTCTCTCTCTCTTTCGTTCCTTGTCCTTCTCTATCTTCCTGTTTCTGCATTTCTTTCTCTCTCTCTCTCTCTCTCTCTCTCTCCCTCCCTCTTTCATTCTCCTTATCTCTCTTTCACTCACGCTAGCAATCTTTCTCTCTTTTTCTCTCTGCCCTTTTCTCTCGTTCCTAATCACTCTGTATTTCTCTCGCTACGTCCCCCCTCTCCATTTTTCCATGTGTCTCTTATTTCTGTCACTTTCTTATAGGCCTACTCTTTTCTTTCCTACTATCGCTCTTTCTCTTTGTCTCCCCCCTTTTCCTGCCTTCTCTCATAATTCCCCTCTCTCCTATCCCTCTCTCGTTCTCTCTATTTGTCTCTCTCACCTTCTCCCTCTCTCTCTTTTTCCTCCCCATCATCTCTTCCTTTTCTCTCCCTCTCCTTTTTGGATTTCTCCTTGTTCCTTTTAGTCTGTTTTCATCTCTTCATTTCTCTCCCTGTCTTTTGTCAGTCCTCCCTATAATCCATGTTTCTCTGTCTCCCTCTCTCTCTTCTCCTCCCTCACTCCTTTTAATTCCCGCTCCTCCGTCTTTAAAAACTCCTGCTCCATCATTTTTGCTTTATGCAGATCCTCTCCATTGCTTTCTTCCTTCCCCATCTCTCCTCTCCTCTTTTTTCATCTCCTCCCTTCCTCCTCCTCCTCCTCCTTTCCCTCTTTCTCCTGCTAATGCTCTCTTTGTCCTTGTAGCCCTCTGCGAGCACAGCTCTGCTGACAAACACACCGGCGTTTGATAAACACGTTGTCCTCTTTGTCTCTTTTTCTCTGCTTTTCAGTCATCCATCATCACCTTCTGTCCATTACTTATCCTTAAGTCGTCTGTGCTGCCAGTCGTCCTCTCATCCCTGACATACTGTCTCTCAATCTTCCTGCTCCTCGTGTTTTATAGTGTGAGCACAAAGTCATGTCTTAATGGAGGGAAGTGCGTGCGCTGTTAAAAGTGGTGTTTGCGCCAGCACACGATATTAATGCACTCTGATCTGATGAGGCATCGGCGGTGCATGAAGTCTGACATATTAGAGCGCGTTGTTATGTTGCCCTGTATGATTTCATACAGCTGTTGATGACAGTGTGGGAGTGCAGATTGAGCTGTGAATTCATACCTGCAGTTTGCACGCCCACACACACGCAGGAGATGTATTTCAGAAACTGGCGATAAACACGCACAGGATTGCATGTAAACAAAACTCATGCAATTTTAACACAACCCTTGAAGTCTAAACATGATGACATGCATGGATCATGTTTGCATGTGTCATTGCAAACAGTCCACAACAAATGTGCCCACATCCTGCAGGCATCAGTTTATTGTTCATCCTCCACCTCCTCCTCCTCCTCCCTTCTTCTTCTTCTCCTTTTCCTTCTCCCCGGGGTGCTTTCACCTCTGTGGTTGCTATGCTGCGAGGTGCTGGAGTGGATGATGTAATCTCCACTAATACTTTTGCCCCCCCCCCCCCCCCCCCCCCCCCCCCCGCACCCTCCTTTCTCCTCTACGCACCCCCCAACTCCCTGCTTCCCCGCCTGCCTTCCTGCTGCCGCTGCCATCTGAATCCATGATGTCATGTTAGGATTGGGCACGGAGGATCAATGAGTGCCCCCTAGTGGGACGTCACGCTCAATTATGTCTTTGTCTGAGAGGCGAGGGGTTCAAACAGGGAGGGGGGGGGGGGGGTGTTGTAATTGGAACGGAGCTGCCTGTAGTTCCACAGTGTGTGTAGCATAGAGGAATTGATGGCATCATTGTATATGTGTCAATGTTTGATCTGTGTGTGTGCAGGAACCCTCCAGCTGTTTGTGTACTGGGTGCATGTTTATGACTCTGTGTGTTGTTGTTTTGTGATTCAAAAAGGGTTTTTTTTTTCAAATCTTTTAAAATAAACGTGATTAATGCTAATGCTCTCCTCGCATTATGATGAAGAGCTTTGACATTTTCACATAAACGCAGGTCCTGTTTGCTTCACTCTCGTCTCTGATTGATGGAGCTAATGCAATTTATTTCTTTCAAACGAGCTTTGATGTTGTCTTGTTGTTCTTGTGAACGAGTCAGGTGTCACAGACAACAAAAATACAGTTACTGACAGTGAATAAAAAAAACGTGAAGAGTTGAGATGATCTCATACCACTTCCTTCCTTTCTGTCCAGACTCTCATTCTGATACAAGGGTGTTGGCCAACACATCATTCCTTCAATACCCGTACAAACCATCCAAATTATTAATATTAGGGATGGACGTTATAGACCAAGTGACAATTTGAAAGTCACAAGGAATTATTCAAAGATTTTTATAAATTAATGACTATTTGAATATTAGAAAAACATGATCTTTCTCCAATAAATATCAGAGATTATATTAGCTTTCACAAACATTACACTCTCTACTTACACCATACTTCTGTTGTGTCTGGGATAGCTTTTGTAATCTGATCATATCATTGGTTGATATCAAAACAGATCCAATAACCCCCAGTTCACACATACTCCGTGCGAGCCCCGTTCCGTCAGCGCCACGGTTTTGCTCCGTCGGACGGCTCGCGCCCATTTACACTGGATCCGTTTCTGGGACGTCAGCGCACTCCAGCTCAAAACAGACAATCCATGTTGTCCATGTCTCCGCCATTTTTTCACCCAATTTTTTTTACAAAGGTTTTTTTTTCCTCCTGCTCAAAGCCTTAAAATCACACATTTAACCACCGGCTCTTTTGTACACAAGTTCCTCTGTCGCCAGTCACAATAATCTGAATAAACTCATGTCGTTTATGATGTGCCATTATTTGCATATCTTGTAATGTGTGCATGCTTAATATTATGAGGTGCGTGATGATACCTGATTTCAAAATCAATTAAGATTCTCCTGTATCCAAATGTTTTATATCAAGGTAAAACTCATGAGACTGCAAATATTTTTTATTGTTTTTTTTTTTGCCTACTGAGCTTGTAGTTGCTCCTGTGTGGTACAATTATCACACTGTGTTTCATAAGACCTCAATATCATCAAAATCATGTCCCAACTTAGTAAAGACATCACAAAAAAGAGCTTATTGTCCATATTTTATTTATTTCCAAAATATCATATTTACAACACAGAATAATGAAAACAGTACCATAAATCACAAAGTGACAATTAATTTGTAAGATGCCAAATAGTTCCACATTGTTATATCTTCATTTTGTTCTTAGCCGTTTTCAAATGTTCTCCTCTTCACTCCATCTGCCTTTTCTATTCTACTTATTCTATTCTTTCTTAACAACAGAAGCGTTACCTCTGTTATTGAACTGATGATGTATTTTTTGCTACAGACTGTGAATACAAAGGGACTACTTTTTTTAAATCCTAGAATTTTAGCAAGGGGTGAGCCTTTATAGTGAATAAACTTGAGAAATTATCCATTGATTATCTATATTTACGGGCAATTTGGATTGATCAAATAACCTAACACGCATGTCTTTGGTCTGTGGGAGGAAGCCAGAGCACCTGGAGGGAACCCACGCATGCACGGGGAGATCATGCAGACTCCACACAGAAAGGCTCCTGGACTTCCAGGGACTGGAACCAGGAACCTTCTTGCTGTGAGGCGGCAGCGCTAAGCACTGCACCACCGTGCAGCCCAAAAAATTGAAGACCCATCATGGGTCAAAGACGCATAATGTATCTCATCCTCAATCGTGAATTGAAGTGCCTTAATATACACAGTAACAGTCATGGCTAGCAGAGGAGTGAAAATAGAGATTTTACAACTATATTTTTTGTTCCGGCCGTACTGTAAAAAACGTTGTGAACCATGAGATCTGTGATCCATTGTGCCCCTATAATAACAGACCTAACATTATTCCACTATGAGCAAGGGGTATAGTGGCAAGGAAACTTCCTAATAACAGGAAGAAACCTCAGGCAGAACCAGACTCATGGTGATCTGCCTTGACTGTGTTGGGCTGAGAAAGAGTAAGAGAGCGAAATGTAGAAAGAGAGCGGTGGATAGAAGTCCTCCTTTGTGGGGCTCCTGGTCTGCTCTTCTTCTGTTCTACATCTGAAAAAGTCAGACAACGCAGGTTAGTGGCACTATTCTCTCCTCCCTATGGTACAGAACAAAACTGTGTTTGTGTGTTTGCACTAAGTCAGAGCTTTTTCTTTACCTGCTTCTCGTAAAAGAGCAGGTAGGCCATCTTGCGCCGCCTGTGGCACACCGCTCGACCTGTTGTTTCACTGACTTCCTCGTCATTGAAGGTCAGCCAGCGGTCGCTCTCGTCTCGCAGTCTCTTCTGTCCGTGTGCAGCATCGCATATATAATGGCCTGAGAGGACAGGGGACATTTTTTAAAAGTTACATCTAGAGGAACATTGCAATCTTAAACATCAAGAAAAACATTATTATGAAGACTTACCAGAGTCTGCTGTTGATCCCAGATGGCTTATCATGCTCACCAAAGAGTATCGAGTGGGCGTCTAAAAGAGAACACAGACACCAACATTTAGCTACACATGCAGAAACATTTAATGGTGGATATTTGATGCCTTGAAGTCCGGCAAATAAAAAGCTGTTCGATGAAACGTCATATTTTACCTCTCCGGTGACGCATGATTCTGGGTTCACCATCAGCTCCGGCAATATAACGACGGGGCTGTTCACCTTCTCTGCGCTGAAGGACTTTGTGAACTTAAAGCGCTGCAGCTGCAGGATCAGTACACTGTTGAGGAAGTAGGGAAGAGAGTCAGATTTGAGTACATATGGGACGAGAAGGAGCTAAAGTGATTTTTAGCCTGAAATCTGTAACTGTGCTGATGGGTGAAAATACTCACTTTGGCAGTGTCAGAAAAGACCACCTCCGGGTTGACTCCTTGGCGTCACACTCGCAGTGGAATTCAAGGTGGGTCTCCTGTAGAGGGGAACAGATGCAAGAACAAGGTTTTAGTTTAAAAAAATTTTTTAAAATCACTCTGACAAATTCTCTCATACACATAAAAAACATGCAAGGCCGACGTGATAGCAGCTATGTGACTTACTTTCAGGCACTCCTGCAGGCACTGGCTCACAGAGCCTCCTTGCACCAGGTCCAAGGACAGGTTCATGAAGTCCTCCACCCTTATCGATTCTGAACCACATCTGCAGAATAAAAAGTACAATTTAAGTAAATACACAGCTACATATTTACATGATTTGAGAGGGTTTCTACCACTGCTCTCCATGGAAACATGATGCAAACATGGATGAATCTCTAAACCCTGAGTGTTAAAACTGTGTGTGGATGTAGATTCATACCCTTTGCAGGTCCTGGTGCTCAGCATTTGGAAGGCAATGTGTGCCTCCACAGGGCAGATGTAGCTCCTGCCCATGCTGATAGCTGCTGCCTGCAGGTCAAAAGACAGCGACTGTATCCCTCCCAACACGCAGCTGAGGAACTCGTGAGCGTCCTGCACACAAACACAGAACAGAGTTTCAGAAGAGGGAAAAAAAAAAAACATCAGCGTGTTGCCACACTATTCAACATAACAGCTGTTAAATCCATATTGAACTGCTGAACCTAAAAGTGGGCATTCTTTAAAAAAAACCTGTTAATGTCGTCTGTTTCTTCATGTTTCTCCTCACTTGCTTACTAACTAAAAGGAACCGCTCACCATGCATGCAGATCTGACCTACTTATGACCTTATCGACCCGAGGCCAGTCCGAGGCCCGTTGGTGGGGGACCTCAAGTCTACTGTATTACTGTGTTAACCTCAGCACCAATGTAGAGAAAGGTCCTTCCTGAATTTGATTATAGTGATAACATATAGCACTTACTTTTTGGTTGTCGTCCTCGAATTCTAAGTTCCAATCAGCGACGGTTGACTTGAACGCAGACAGGATATCGGTCTTTGCGCCCCCGTTGTTGAAAAAGCGGCACATGCTAACGTTGAAGAACCCCCTGGAAAGAGCAAAGGCGGAGAAGAGAGATATTGTTTTAGCTGCTTACTTCATCTTGATCTGAAAAGTTAGCATAGATGTCATAGAGTTGTATGTGTGAGGGGGGTGTAGCGGTGCTGCACCTGATGATCTCTGACTCGGGGTGACGGCTCCACACGGGCTGCTGGTTGCCGACCTCCTGCATGAAAGGTGTCAGCGACAGGAGGCCTTGCAGGGTCGAGTTCATGTAGCATGTCTGCGCCAGGTTTGGGAACCTTAAAACACACCAAGAGAGGGGACAGAACTCAGAATGGAGTTTGAATGAATATGTATTCAACATATCCTGGAGACATTTTCTATAAATACATGAACGAACACAGTCAGTGTGTAAATGAGGCTCCATGCAGGTACATACCCGAGGCAGAGCTCGTCTTCAGAGATCGGTTTGAGGGAAGATGGTATACTTCGTGATTCAGTTGGTGAGTCCAGCAGACTGATGGTGTTCGGCTGAACACTTCCACCCTGAACGCCTACCCTGTGATGCTTTGGCGCATCATCGTGGAGGGGTTCATCGATCACACCGTTGTCCGTTTGTTCCCCCTGAACTTCCTCGAGCTCCGAGTCTGAATCTTGCTCCTGTAGGGGTTGAGGGAAACAAAAAAGTTAAAATACAGCAAATTTTAAACAAGTGTGGCATTGATATTCACATTACATCCGGACATCTTCTAACAGGTAATCTGTACTTCTACTCCGGTTAACATTTGAATTCTGTGGAACATACCGTGCTGCAACAGAAGATCCGACGCCACAAAGGTTTTTTCTTTTTCTTCTTCTGTGCAGTTCTAGGTGCACCTGAGACTAAATTATCAGGGCATGTTGAAGTCTCCTAGAACATAAGAAAAAACAAATCATGAGACAGATGTAACATGAACAAAGGGACTTTAAAGATGGTCAAGGTGAGTGATGTCTTACAATAAGAATTGACAATGTCAGGGCATATTTAAACAAGATAACATAACAGTTGGCAGAGATGAGGTAATTTACTTTAATAATATTTTACAGTCTGTTTTTTGTACATTTTTTAAGCTGTAAATAAGGAAATTAAGTGTTTCTGGATTATTTGTTCTAAACTGTTATCTACTTCTACTCCGTTGAACACACCTTGCGACCCCGCCGCCAAGCTTTCTTCTGATCTTTAGGACGTTCTTGCCCAGGCTTCTTGTTCTTGGAAAACAAACGACGCCACCAAGGTTTCTTCTTGATCGTTTTCTCTAAAGTCTCCGGGGCATCTAGCGACTGTAGACTGTAGACACCGTCAGGGTCCTCACTGTCGTCGTCGGTGTAAGAAGCATCCTGAGTGTCAGAGTCCTCACTGTCGTCGTCGGTGTAAGAAGCATCCTCAACGTCCTCTTCATCACTTTCTGAGTCCTCAGTAGTGTCATTAGTGGCTGAATCATCCTGAATGTCCACTTCGTCTAACCGAAAGTCCTCAGTGGTGTCATCAGGGGTTGAAGCTTCCTGATTGTCCGCTTCATCAGTCTCTGATTCCGAGTCCTCAATGTCCCATTCGTCACTGTCAGACTCCTCAATGACCCATTCGTCACTGTCAGAGTCCTCAGTCGTGTGATTAGTGGTTGAAGCTTCCTGATTGTCTGCTTCATCACTCTCAGGGTCCTCGGTGGTTTCATTGGATGCTATAGCCTCCTGAACGTCGGTTTGGTCACTCTCAAGGACCTCGGTGGTGCCGTTGGCGGCTGCTAAATCCTCCTGAACTTGAGTTTGGTCACTCTCAAGGACCTCGGTGGTGCCGTTGGCGGCTGCTAAAGCCTCCTCCTGAACTTCATCTTCATTCTCAGGGTCCTTTGTAGCCTCAGGGCTCAGTGCAGCCTCCTGAAGTTCAGGCTCTCGACCCTCAGATTCATGGTTTGATAAACCTGCTTCGAATGTAACTTCTCCATCCTCTGCGTTCTCGGCCATGTTATATTTCTGTCGGGGACCAAAAACTCAGTTAAAGTTTAAACTGAGTTCAACACAAATGACTTCACACGTTCTGTATGTACTAATTATCTGCTAGATTTAACTGTGACAATCTCTGATTTTATTTTCTCAAATCAAATCAAACAATAATCCAGACATGATTACATTTGACAGACAAATAATCTGCTGAAAACAACATGAACATCGTCAAATTTTTTGGAGCAAAGCCTTTCAGTGTTATGTGAAATTAGCAGTTTTGACGACTGAAAATCTCGTGCATTTACCTCCAGATGACTGGGACGAAGGTCGGACATCTCTGTAAGGACTGTTACTTCACTTGAAAATAAGTAACTTACGATGAACTAAAATCTAACGCAAATTTCCCTACTCGAACAACGAAAACGTGTTGTGTGGTTTTCTGCTCAGAAAAGCACTCCTGTACCTGGTGGTGGTACTGAAGAACTGACAGTCAGTCTGCAGTGAGGAGATATTTATCAGATTCTCAGTGTAGAATGTCGGCTTTATGACATACATACTAGAATACGAACGTGTCATAATGGCTGTTTTCGGAACTCAGAATCTTTGCCAGCCCAGCGGCATCACTAGGAATTCTGGGCCCCATGAGAAGATACCAACCTGCCCCCCATCCAACCCTGCACAAATGCTACACTTATTTTGCTACACGAAAATTGCCATTTATAAGCATTTGATAACAATAACTTTGAATTACAGCCTGAGAATTTAGGATAATCACTAGAAACAAAATATGGTATTTCCTTAGCAACAGTTGCAGCCATATTATTATTATGTTTAACAAAAAAAAACAAATGTTACACATCAAAACATGTACATAAAGTAACCTATTACACACTCTTATTTGAGTTGGAGAAAAAATAACATGTTTTTTTTTACTTTTGGCCTAACTTATCTCGAACTTACTCACAAATATGACTCTGTTGCTCTTGACGTAAGCGAGATATTTAGACTATACAGCCAAGTTGTGTTTAAAGTTGACAAAATACCTTAATGTGTACAATAAAAAGAAATTGGCATTTTAAATTAAAATATGAGTTCAATTATTTATGTATCTATGCAGTGGTACCGACAGGATCGTAAGTATGCACCACTAGAATCGTCTGCCTGGGGGCGCTGGTGGCGCAGTGGTTAGTACGCGCGCCTCATGTATGGAGGCCCAGGTTCAAATCCAACCTGTGGCTCCTTTCCCACATGTTATTCTCCACTCTTTCTCTCTGATTTTCAACTATATCCACTGTCCTATCTCTTCTTTAAAGGCACAAAAAGTCCAAAAATAAATCTTGGGAAAAAAAATAAAAAATCATCTGCCTGCATGTATAAATCCCATTTAATATCTACACTACCGCTTTGCACATGTGCTCTAGTGAGTGTGAGAACATGAAAAGGGAGTGGGATCGATCATTCAAGTTTTTCTTTACAACATCAATGTAATAGTCGGATTAACCATTAGCCATGCGCAATGACTGAACAGCAACAGTCTTATAGAGAATTTATAACTAAGAGAGAAAAAATGCAAACAAATAATGTCATTTCATTTTAGGATTATCAAAGGTTCCCTCCTCCAATGAGGCTCTGGTAATTCAGTCCCAGTTCACCCCCAGTGACACCTATGAAGCCCACACTTTTCCACAGCTAATTAAGTTTTAAACACCATTAAAAAAAAAGACCAAAATATTAACCTGAAGCTTTCCCTTACAGATGCATTTCCTCTTTTTTCAATTTGAACGTACTGTATATAAAAATGAAATATGTTGTGTGTTACAACTTGAAACTCATCATCTGTATCTCTAAAATAAAGATCCTCAGACGCAGATTATTTGTGAAGGCAGTGCTGTTATGATGACTCATTGCTGTAATAGCGCCGCGTAATGTGCCTCTACCCTCATGCCAGCGATCATTTTAAAACAGTAGGTCGTGTTTTCCAGGTGGTACGCTATTTTTAAATTACATTCCACAAGTTCTTCCTCCGAGTGCGTCAGGCTTCCCTGACCCGTAAATAAACACGGGTGACTTACAGTAGCGCTTTAAAAACAGACTCTTAACAAGCGTGTGAATCATGAAGTGAAGTCCTGCACTGAGTGTCTCTGCATTGGTTTGACTGTGTTTTTGTTTTTGTCTCTCAAGCAGCCTGGCCCAGGTACCGAGTGCTGCGGGCCCTGGACATCGGCCAGTACAACCTGGAGATCTCCCACTCCGAGCTGTCTGATGACTCCCTGTACGAGTGTCAGGCCACGGAGGCCGCGCTGCGCTCCAGGAGGGCCAAACTCAACGTGCTCAGTAAGTCCTCAGACACAGGGGCCACTTTTCTTTTAGTAGGTCCTCTTGATGCTGGCCATGTCCTTGAAAATTTGGAGAACAAAAAAGTATCAAACTGGTGAATGTAAATATAAAGCTTGTGCAGTTTGAGACTGAGCTTCTGTTTTTAGAAAATTACAATTGATCTGGATGCACATACTTTAATATTTGGGTCTCCCACCAGCCTCTATCAGAGAAATCCTTCATTCTTCATAGGAAATCACTTTTCAGGAATCTTGGGGTTTCTTTGGTGTGGGTAAAAAGATCCTAGACATATTAATGCAAAAGGTCATATAATAAATACATTAATTCAAATATACAATATATGAGCATCTTTCAAGAGACTGTCAAGAGGTGTTTGTGTTACGATGTTGTGCTCTGTACAAATCTTTTACCTATAAAGATTAGAGTAAAATATCAGATGGAGACAGCTGAGGGAAAACATCATTAACACATTAGGTTAAGTAGCTCTTGAGGCATTTCCTGACATTTTCCATCTTGTAGAGCTTCCTATTCGAGTAGTCACTTTTGCCGTCTTTATTTAAGGCGTGACCTTTTGTTTTTGACAACAAGTGGCTCTTGTTTATGCAAAGCTCACGGATATAAACACTGGAGAAAAAAAAGTAGGAGATATTGGAAGGAGGATTTAAAAATAACAAACAGGCACCAACAGCAAAAGAAAAATGCTGAGCACACAGTTTCACAACTACACTGCGGCTCCAAATACCACAATGTAAAATCTAGCTCTACATGTTCCTGTTGTTTGGTGAAAGTAGAACTGTATTTGCTAAATGTAAACATTAAAAGACTAAACCTAGTTAAAAAAATTATGTCTGCCTTTAAGAGAAAACTGAGTATTTAAATCATGCTCATCTATTTGAAAGTCTCTAGTTATACTTTATAGACTATAAGCTGTTTTCTATTGCGTATTTATGCTGTATTTCTAAATGTATAGCTTTTGCTGTATGCATGAGTGCACTTAAGCATTAATGTAACTTCCTTAAAGTGTGTATTGGTGTGTGTGTGTGTGTGTCTCTCCTCCAGTTCCCCCTGAGGACCCGGTGGTCGATGGGTCCCCGGAGCTCCTGCTGATGGCTGGGACTCCGTTCAACCTGACCTGTGTGACCCGCGGGGCCAAGCCTGCGGCGCACATCCAGTGGACCAAGGATGGAGTCTTTATAGATGGGGCCTACCAGTCCACGGTGACTCACTCACTCACACACACACACACACACACACACACACACACACACTTGCACATGCAGATAGACAGCAAACACACGTGTACGGTACATCATTAAAAGCAAATAAAACCATGAAGGGTTAAATAGATTCTAATGAGATCTGCTTAATTTGAAAAGCCTGAAAGTGGCTCCACAAGACTTTGAAACTCAAATTCTATCAGTAGCACTTTGCTCTTTAATAACCGCCACTCTCAGTCTGCTTGTTTGTTTAGATGCTTTTAGCTGCTGGCTTTCCAACGGGGAATTACAGTGTTTACACCTCGAGCCACAAATCACCCCAGGAGTCCTGCATTAGGCAAATACAGTATGCAGGGGAAGCAGTCTGGAGTGAAACGTCTGCAGAGGATTACTGTGGTTCTTGCTTGATAGAATGACAATGTCTGGCCGGATGGGAAACCATATTCATTTATTTAAAAAAACACCTGTAAACTGCGAAAGGGTAGCAGTGGACAGCAGCACTTGTGCTTTAAAACCTGGTGGGTAGAAATTTATTCCCACACGTAAATGCATGTGGGAACAGATTCATATACAGTAGTTATTTTTACGTCATGTAAGGCTTTATTTAGAGATAGGACTGCGGACTGAATCAGAAATCCAGGAGAGAGAGAGAGCAGGGAACAACAAGCAGGAAAGCAGCCACAGGTCGGATTCAAACCCTTTTTTGGAGATATACTTGTGACACTGAATATATTACAGTGATATATTTTGCACTCCTTTCTCCTAAATTCACACTCTGGCTGTCTCCATATACTCTCCTACACACAAAGAATTATGCCTGTAAGCGCATGCACACACAAATATGGACACACACACACACACACTCACATATAGCACACTCATGCTTTGGTATGCACACAGAGGCAGCAGCACACGGTGACTCACACACTCACACACAGATGTTTTTTTTACATCTTGCAGCCAGTTTTCTGCCCCCCCACAGGCTCATACATATTAAATGCTGCTCTAATGTTACTGTGTTACTGACCGCGCAGACGCACCTCTGTGCAATGCCGCACACACTTTGTGAACGGGTTCTAAAGCTGCATGGCACATCATCATGCCGCCTCCAGAATCCTAACAAGACTGCATGTTCTTATTGTGCAGGAAAATATTTAGACCTAGTGTGTCATTGCCACTCCAAATGATTTGTCTTTCCATTTTTGTACAATCAATGAAGAGATCCTTTAATTCATAAGAAGCCATAAAAAGTGAACAATGCCCATCGAAAGCAAAGGATCACGTCTTCAAATGTCCTCTCATGTCAAATCAATTATTCAAATACCAAACTATTGTTTTTTTAAAGGTTTATTTTTTGGGCCTTTTGTGCCTTTAATTAAGAGACAGGACAGTGGACAGAGTCAGAAATCGGGGGATCGAGAGAGTAGGGAACGACATGCGGGTCATGAGCCCAAGGTCGGATTTGAACCCGCTTGGATGACTACAGCCTCCGTACATGGGGCATGCACACTAACCACCAGGCTACCGGCTCCCTCACATCCCACAAACTTTTTTTTAAAAATCTAAAACAACATAAAAGTGAGGAAAGCGGAACATGGTAGTTTTATTCATTTAAACATTTCGGCATCACTGTGTTGCTTCTCTCTCTTTTTCTTTGAAGTGTTCGTCTCTCATTAGGAATGCACATCTCAGTGTCATTAAAAAAACTCGGATTTCTTGTGTTAATTGAAGGAACATTTTGTCGGCAGTTATTTTCCTGCACCAACATTAAACTCCTGAACTTGAAGAGAAAGAACAAAACACGGCTTTCTATAAAACGTCTCATTTTAATTCTTCTTTGCACTTTTTAAGTTTCTTTCTCCGTCCTTCTTCCTTCATGTAAACTGTTTTTACCTTCAGATTGCTGTTTATTTTCTATTATATGCTTTTTTTTTTATCATCACTCTTGGCTTATTACTAACCCTCTTGTGTCTCCCTCCTTTCTTCTCTTATTCCTCCCATGATCTCTCCCCTCTCCTCCTCTTTTCGTCCTTTCCGTCCTTCTCCATCCACCCTGCTCCTCCTCCTCGTCTTTGATCTTCCTCTTTGTTCACTCCTCTCCTTAAATTCTGCCTGCACCATCTTCTACTCACAACCCTCTTTTTTTTTTTCTCCCCTTCACTCCTTATTTCTTCACCTTGTAGGAGGTGCTTGCAGACAGGAAGAGGGTAACGACCAGGAGCTACCTTCCCATCACGCCAGAAGACACTGACAGCGGCCGAAACTTCACCTGTGTGGCCAGCAACCCTGCGGTGCCGATGGGAAAAAGAGCCACTGTTACCCTCAACGTCCACCGTATGTTGCCCTTTTCTCCCTGTCACAGTGGCTCAGGTTATTGGGGCCAGGCTGTTTGTGTTGAGACACCTCGGAAAATCAAGCTAGGATTAGAATTAGAAGCCCCAGCATTTGTTGAAAACCAAGAAAAATGTAATTTCATTGTTTATGTAAATCAATATACAGCTTCTATTTTTAAACAAGGTTTGCTCTAGCTCTCTGCATTGATTTGACTCCCTCCTTCTTGAACACTCATTTTCTCACTTTATCAGTTCAGACACTTGATTTCCTTTAACATCTGGAAAAACTTGAAACTTTTCTTAGTTTCAGCCAAGTCCCCGAAGAGTGAAGTGAGGACTGATTGCTCACAAGAAAAGTGAACTTTGAGTTTTCAATCAAGAAGATTGATGTGTTTTCAAACCCAATTTAGTCAGTAATATCTGGAGAAAATAGCCGCAGTAACCAGTGCTGTGTTGGACGGCTGCAGCGAAGTGAAACATCAGATTTTATTAGCACATTTATAGAATGTTTGAATTATTTGTGAGGGAAATCAATCACCATGGTGCCCGGTACTGAAATGGCTGAAACATTACAGATATGCTATATTCTATATTCCTTTTTCCTCCCCTTATGTCTTTAGTTGTGTATTTATCATGTGTTTCCCTCCATGCAGACCCTCCGATGGTGACCCTGTCCATCGAGCCTCGGTCTGTCCTGGAGGGCGAGAGAGTCACCTTCACCTGCCAGGCGTCTGCCAACCCTCCCATCATGGGCTTCAGGTGTGGAAGACGTTTTATCAGTTCAACCTGAAAACATAGACCATATTTTTAGATCATTTCAGGGGGTCCAAGCGCTAAATTGGTGCAAAGGTTTTGAATTTAGTCCCAAGTAAATTCCTTCAGCTGGCTTCTACGAGACGGTCTGTGATGTCTGCAAAATCATCTTTCAATACAAATATGAACAATCAGGTACTTTCCTTTTCAAGTAGGCTTTACACAAAGAATAGATACAGAGACGGAGCTTTTTGTATGCTTGGAGACGCTTTATTAAATACCAGAAACAGCTTTTGCAATGCTGACTGCAAAGCCTCCAGACTCCATTGACCAAAAAGAGTCATTTTAGCACGAAGGACACAGGAGTTGTTTGTCTACTCGTGCCTCTATTGGCTAGTTTTTTTAATTAATTTTGTGCGACTTCAGGGTATAGAATGGTTACTTTACAGACTTTACACAAACACACTAAAACTCAGTTGATTAACTAGTTGATGCAGCAGTAAAGCAGGTCTTCTCATGTTGTGGGTGGTAAAGTTGCTGTTTTTGTCTTGAAGCTTTTCAGACAATATTGTACGGGCTGTTTCTTGATTAAACCAAATCTAACCTTTACAAAAAGGGTCTATGTCTTTATCAATACAACACAATAACAACAAATAAACTGCAATAATCGAGCACTGTTCTAAGTCAAAGCTAAAAAGTGCTTCACAAAGGCAGAAAACAAAAACATCCATTTTGTTCCTTTCAGTCATGTTGTCAGACTAACATTGAATCCCAATTTGATTCTGTCAGTGCCAAAAGAAACATTTGTTTGCACATCAGGGTTGGTAATTTACTCTTTTTAAGATTTAGGTAGAAATTGTCTTTAGGTCCCTGACAGAAATGAATAACTCATGTTCTCTGAAAATCCGTCATCTGTAGAAGTTGTAAGCCTGTAAAAACTTTGACTTCGCTTTTGGTTGCAAACATTTTAAGTTTTTTTTTTAATCTGATCATTATTAAGTCTCCAATATCTGATCAAATTAAAGAAAATAGAGCCCAGGTAAGAATCTCAGAGTTTCCCTTTGATGTCTTCAAACTGTAAATGTCTGCTTACTTGTTTCACCACCATCTCCGAGTGTGATAGACTCTCTGATTTGTGGTCATTGTTCTTTAGCGCCTGTGTTACATTAATTCCAACTTCAGGAGCCAGACTGCACTTGTGTTTAATGCCGATAGATTTACTTTCATCTATTCCAATCTTCTTGTAACCACCACCTGGAGCTGCTCCTGAATCGTAATTTCTGCTTGCAGAACAGAATTGGTGAAAGTATTGAACAATTGTTCAATTAAACATTGACTTTTATCTAAAGTGACAGCACTGAGGCAGGGAAATTGCTAAATGCTAAGGCTTTAAGTCGTCAGTGGTTTTAATCTGAGACTCCACCGGAGGGTCCCGGTGTGGGAGCTCTGCCAGGTACTTAAGCGCGGAGCCTATTGAGTGTATATGAGAATGTCATCTGATGGCAGATGTGCAATATGCTTGAATGATTTTGAGCTATATATCTGGCGAGATAGAGAATCCCTGACAGAAATGAAGATAGATTTATTTCTTCCACTTGCATCACTCCTGCAGCTTTTGACATCAGCACTTTCTGAATGTTAGTTTAACAGCTTTAATTGATAATATAGAGACACTCATTGTCTCATAGTGAGGATCTAACATTTGGATCACCTCCAGAGAGCGATTAAAGCCCATCATGCTCCAGAGATACATCTCTGTCAGACTGAAATAATACGTGAATATCTGTGAAATGTGTTCCTCTTGTCAGGTGGGCGAAAGGTGGCGTGCTGCTGGAGGGCGCCAGAGAGAGTGTGTTTGTCACCACGGCCGATCACTCCTTCTTCACCGAGCCCGTCTCCTGTCAAGTGTTCAACGCCGTGGGAAGCACCAACGTCAGCATCCTGGTGGACGTGCACTGTGAGTAGTCTGCAAAAACCCTCCTGAGCTGAGTCAGACTTTCTGTTAATGTTGTGTTCTAGCAGCGAAATGTATCAGTGTTTGTTTTAAGAGCCACACAGCGTTTGTTTAGTTACAGTACTCGTGCGTTGTGAAGAATAAAATGAGCTTTAGTTGGTCAATGCATCAGCTGTTATTCCAGTCGGTCTATTTCACTTTAACAGAGCTTTGGGAAAGCACACCTAATACCACAATATGCACACCTGTCAGTCAACTTAGCCACGCCCCTAAATGTACAAGTGAATGAAAAGCTCATCTGCACTATAAAAAAAACGTAGAGTAAAAAATAAATACCCCCCTATAGTATTTACATATCTTGAAATGAGCATTAGACTGTATTAGTATGGGATTTGATTGGGAATCCTTGGCTTTTGCAGCCAGCCTCTAGTGGACACTTTAGGAACTGTACCGTTTTTTGCACATCTGCATTAGTTTCATTTTTCATCAGTTGAGGTTGCCTCCTGGATAAGACAATGAAAAATCATGTCAGAACAGAATATAGAATCAACAAAGGAGGGGGGGGGGGATGAAACATCTCTCGCCAGAGTTTGAAAAGTTCCACTCGGATAAGTTCCCCTCTAAATTTGGGGCAAAATGTATTTTTAATCGATTTGTGGTGTTCTAGTAGGAAAATAGACTTCTGTCTCCACTTTATCTGTTTTAGGTTTCAATCATTTATTTCTTTCCAACCACAGTTTGTCTCTCTCACTCTTGTCACCTTCAGTTGGCCCGATACTGGTTGTGGAGCCCAGACCGGTCACTGTGGACGTGGACTCTGACGTCACTTTGAACTGCAAGTGGTCCGGCAACCCACCTCTCACCCTCACCTGGACCAAGAAGGGCTCCAACATGGTGAGAAGGAGCCACCCAACCTTTGCCTGACATTTGACCTCAAAGTCACGTGTGAAGTTTTTATTTTACAAACCCATCAAATATTAAAATTCAGAACACACGATATAGGAGGGTAAAATCTCCAATTCCAACCTATATTAATATCTGAGAGCCAGACTGCATAAATGTTTGCTCAGTTTGCAAAGCAGACGATTAGAAGAGAGACTCAGTCTTCATATCTTAAATCTTTAATTCATGGCTAACAAGTGAAGAAAAGCTCCAGGAAAAAAAACTAATGGAGCCTGCTGAGTAAATCAACATGTTTTATGAATTAAATATAGATCTCCCTCCCTCCCTCTCATCCTCCCTCTCATCCTCCCTCTCATCCCCCTCTTTTTTTGAACATCTCTCTGTCTGTCTCTGCTCTCCGTCTCACAGATCTACTCTCCCGCTCTTTATGCATACTTGAACTTGTGTAATGTATTTGTGCAGGTGCTCAGCAACAACAACCAGCTCTATCTGAAGTCAGTGAGCCAGTCGGATGCAGGCCAGTATGTCTGCAAGGCCATTGTTCCCCGCATCGGAGTGGGAGAGACGGAGGTTACACTCACTGTCAACGGTTAGTTACTTCATAATTACTCCACTATCAATGAAAATACTGACTGAAGAAAAAGTGCAATATCTAGAGGAGTTGTATCCACAGCTAAGCTGCTACATGGAAGATGACTTCAAAACTCTACAGACCTCAGTTATGTGTTTGTATAAAACAATCACATGCATGTATCTAAATCTCATGAAGTAGATCATGGCACCCGTCTTGTATTACTGTCAACCTGGCCTGACTCATTCCAACTCGAGCCTGACCCAAACTCAACAAATACTTCTATAAGCCTAAATAGTTCCAAAGACAAAGACTTCCCCAAAGACACCATCAAGTACTTAATAAATCAATGTGATTCGCTCTAACCCAAGGACCAAAACTGAGCACAAATATAAAGTTCTTAAATCTTCGTCCACTGATAAGGTGTCCGACACCAGAAAGAGGGCAGGGACATTCATTGGACCAGCCTTGTGGAATTTAAGGTTCCTGAAGGCGAGATGAGCTAGTGACTGCTCATTCCAAGGCAGACAATAAGTTAGCATTTTATTTCAAAGGGAAGCACTTATAACGTCCTCAAGACTGACTGCACATATTGTCTGTGCTGAGGCGTAAAAAACACCCTTTGGGTTTGCTCTTTTCTGAGTTCTCATGCTGACTTTATACAAACCTGACACAAGACCTTAACCCAAGTCCTTCTATATATTACAGTGGTAGGTTTTGATTTATGGTTTATAATAGAACATTTTTTACCGTCTACATGTATGTGCAAACAGAGATTTGTCGTTGACTAGAAAGTGCAAATGTATGCAGTTTAAAAGATAAGGTGACACATTTAAAACAATGGAACACACTTTGAAACACAACATTATACATAGTGAAAGAGGAATAGAAAAACAGGCATATTTGGAGCTTTATCAAAGAAATTACCAGGTTCTTAAAGTGAATACAAAGGGGTGTTAATTTGAAATATAAACTGGGTTGTGCAGTATGGCTGATTTTAAAGTATCCTCTCTGATTATGATATTTAATGGCAACTGGGACATTTTTTCTTTGCACTAGAAATCATCTGTTAATAGCAGCAGCACAGTCAAATCTTAACAATACAGAAATATATTCAGTTGAGGTTAGGCGTGCTCAAACTATTTCTTAAGCCATCTAATAATGGCTGATTAATCAGTGAGCAAAAGCTGTCGTAGCTCTTGATATATCCTATGTTGTCATGTTGATCAAAGAAGAAGAAAAAGAGATGTTCTTTCTTTAAGTTGACAATTAAGAACATGTGTAAAAAAAAAAGTCGATCTCATTCCCAGATGGCCTGCTTCCTTTGAATGAATTCTACTTTAGCTCTGGACCAATCTAAAAAGGTCTGATTGACGTCTTTTTAAGCTGCTAAACTAGCACCAATGAACACACCTTTCACTTGCTTAATATTGCAAAAATTGTAAGCTTGCATGATGATGTGGAGGACTCAAACTTCACAAAGCTAATCATGTAAAGAATGGTGGTCCGTAGATTCAGTTTTAAAAGGTTAGTGACTTGTTGTTTTGTTAAGTTTAGGGCTTGTGTATTTCTCCAACCCTACGTTATTGGTTGTAATAATTGTCACGTCTTCATGTTGTCTTCAGGCCCTCCAATCATCTCCAGTGATCCAGTCCAGTACGCTGTCAGAGGGGAGAGAGGAGAGATCAAGTGTTACATCGCCAGCACCCCCCCACCTGATAAGATTGTAAGTCCGTTCTTGGAAGTTGTAATCTGCTGCAGAAGTGCTCGACCTTTTTCAGATTGCATCTTTTCCTCAAACAGAATCCTGAGAGCAGCTCCTTGTCCACCCTGAAAACAAAATGATTTTTACTCCCTTTCTATCCAAACGATCGGCCCCCGAGTGGCATGGACCTCCGATTTTGTGACTAGTGTGTGTGAAGGATCTGTTCTCCCTCCGGTGAAAGGCTCAAGAGTGACTCTTCAAAATCAGCTGCTATTGTGTGTTTGGATGACATGACAGAAATACACAAAATGATCCATGAAATGTTGAAGTACAGCAGATAGCAGAAATTGTGGCGGCAGCTTCTGCTGTTACCGTGAGGTAGTTATCTGGGGGGGGGGGCAGCAGTAGCTCAGTCTGTGGGGACTTGGGTTCCCTTCCTGAGCGCAGGCGCCCTTGAGCAAAGCACCGAACCCCTAACTGCTCGGGCGCTCTTTCATGTGCAGCGCCTCACAACGACATTTCCCCATTAATGCATGTTCATGAGACCCTGCTCCATGTGCACATATGTGTGTGTAGCATGTCTCAATAACAGAGTGTAAAAGTAATTTCCCTTAGTGGGATTAATAAAGAATGACTTCTTATTCTCATTAAGCATTAAAGAGCCGTTTCATGTGAGGATAGTCCAGGAGGCTTTTATGTTCTTTGCTTTAAGAAACCTAAAACATGTGTCTTAGCTCAGGCCTTATAAGACAACCGATGAGTCCGGCATACCTCCATATGGCTCCCAACCATTTGGGTCCAGCATACAGTTCCTCCATTTAACTAGATCAGTCAAATCAAACTGACCGAATTGTTGATCTAGCTATCCGTGTTGACAAATTCTGCCACTTAGTGAACTCATTTTCTAGTGTAAAGTGTAAAAACAGACTCAAGTCAGTAATTAATAACCAGGTAGATGTAGGTACTTCTTTTTTATAAGTTTCTCTCTCTATTGTAAGATGTGCAAGATCCCTGCCTTGTTGATCAGTACCTGTCCTTCACAGACAGTTTAAATCAGTGTTTCCAAACGTTCCTTGACTTGTGACCTTTACAACCAAACCTGTGTCTCTCCGCTCTTATTGCTGGCTCTGACAAACGAGTGCTCTGTCTGTGAAAAAAATGTAAATCCATAATCAGAGAGTAATGTTTTTCTCCCCTAAAACTATTTCTGTCAGGTCGCTCTTGAACAAAGCTTTTAAGGTTCTCAGATTGCATCAGTTTTCAACATAAATTGCCATCAGAATAACGGAAAAAGATTCTATAATAAGTCACATATGGTGACTTTAAAAACCACTAACTGTTACTTTTCAACATGAAAGGTTCAGTGCACAATCCATGCCGTCTTGATTTTCGTATAAATTGGACCAACCAGCCGAACTGTTCCAATTCAGTGAACCCTTTCCAAGTGGTGGCCATCTTTTCTTGACAGGGAAGTGTTCACAGAGATTGCCTCAGCAGCAAAGTGTAATGGAATATACTCCTGAATGTGCAGCCGCTGCAGCACTATGCTGTGTTTTCAGTCCTCCTTATCTTTCCCTGCATTACATTAGATACAAAACGACTAGTTTGGTGTGTGTGTGTGATATAAACCTTTGAAAAGAGGGTAATAGCAGAATTCTCATAAATCACAATTATGAGGCGGAAAATGGAAATAAATCCAGTAAGGACATTTGAGTTTGAAGGCTGGAACGAGTGTGAGGGTGAAACAGATTGAAACGAGAGGCAGAGAGATGGAGGGAGGGTAAAATTCTGTACCTTTCAGCGTCAATTATCCAATTGTGCAGCGCCGACATGACAGAAATCAGAGCTTTTAGAAGCTTCAGCCCCCTGCCGCAGTGGCAGAGAGCTCCGAGCGTATAATGTGATATGACATTATAGTCCTGGCTTAATGCAGAGACACAAAGACTTATAAAATATGGAGTATGATGCTGTGTGCCTGTGTGCCTGTGTGTGTGTGTGTGTGTGTGTGTGTGTGTGTGTGTGTGTGTGTGTGTGTGTGTGTGTGTGTGTGTGTGTGTGTGTGTGTAAAAGAGGCAATGAGAGATTGAAAAAGAGAAACAGAAGGTGCCGCAACAAAATTATTTTGAGAAAAAGCAATAAAGACAGCAGGAAGATGAAGATTTTTTTTTCAAGTGGCAGTTTGGATTTTGAAGACGGAGCAGGAAAAAGATTGTTGTAGAGGGGAAATAAACATCAGAGTTGGGCTCTTTCTATTCTCTCCTCATCCACTCTTGGTCACATTCACCTCTTTTTACTTTTTTAAAATCAGGTTAAAAGGAACATTAGCCTGACATATGGCTCTATGTATATTTGATATCGCCACGCTCCATATTTAATATCCTCAAATTGCCACCACAGCGGATTTTAAGTAGAAGAAACCACTTGAGTTTTTATCGCCCTTGTTACACTCTTTGCTGCTCTGTGTGTTCTCTGATATATTTGTGAAATATCTCTTTCTCTGACACGCCTTTAAAAGCTGCTGCAGGAATTGTAATTAGGTGTGAACCCCACCAGCAGTGAAAAAAACAAAAAAAAAGTAGTTACCATGGTGTGAGGATAAAAATAATCAGTTTTTCTTCAAATGTATTTCCTGCACAGACTCGCTTAACCTCTCTTAACAACGACCCATCTGTTTGCTGAACATTTACCTTTGATTATATGTGAGTGTGTGTGTGTATGTGAGTCACTCTGGTTAATACAACAGAAGATAAGATAAAGGGAAATTAGCATTATTGATCCCCGAGGGGAAAGCGAGAGATTGCAGCAGTAAATAGAGGAGTTTGGATAAAAATCACACAAATAAACATATTGAAAGTTGCGTCTTCATACAGGGCTTATATCGCCTTGAAGGATTCGGCCTGCTGTGTTGATTAGCGACAGATTTATAGATTTACTAATGTTTTAGAGTACTGATGTGGCAAGCCTTTGATCTCGACTTAATCCTACACTGACGCAGACTTACTTTTCCATTTTAATGCAATCCTTTAAAGTAGCGGATCACACAGAGGGAGGATTGGAGCAAGTTTTGCATACAGAGTGCTTCCTAACAGTTGATTTATATATGTGTTCATAACTTCATGTTCCACTTCTTACAGAATGTACAACACGTACAAATAGCCAGAAATGAATGTTAAATTATGAAGAATTACAGTGAAATGCATCGAAATAATAGAAGTGTAAATAAAAGACGTCTTCCTGCTGTCTCTTCCAGGCTTAAAATACAAATAAAAAGTATTTAATTGTGTGTTGCACAATCATTGTGTTAGAGCCAAACTTACCATTCAGAAACAAAAGTTGCCCAAAAACAAAATCAAGCAAATCAAGAAGCAGCTCACCAAAAGTGCACACAGCTTTACGGCACTAGTTCACACACCCAAACACCTAGCTGTGGGAGTGTCCCCACCTGGGGGAGGGGTTACTGCCCTTTGTGATGTCACAAAGGGAAAATCTCCAAACGGCCTGTTTGAGCACACATTTTCTGAAAAGTAGAGCAGACTAGTGACACATATTAGCGTTCAAAAACCAAGGTAACGTGTATTCTGAATCATATGTGACCTTTGAGGGAATACCAAACTTTTCATACCTTTAGTTTATAAAAATTTAGATTAAGTAACAAAAAAGGCCCAGGTTTGAGATACTGTGATTTTCATATAAATGTGTTATTCATCCCAATAAGGCTTCAAACAAATTTGAAACACATGAAGGCTAATGATCCCCTCTGAAATGTGTGTTTCAGGTTTGGGCGTGGAAGGAGAACGTGTGGGAGAAGGAGAAGGGCACCCTGATGGAGAGGTACACGGTGGAGCAGAGTAAGCCTCCATCCCAGGGCGGGGCCGTCCTCTCCACCCTCACCATCAACAACGTCATGGAGTCGGACTTCCACTCGCCTTACAACTGCACCGCCTGGAACTCGTTTGGACCCGGCACCATGATCATCACCCTGGAGGAGACAGGTACGGAAATGTGACAAAACAAGCGTGAAATGAAAAAGAAATGTTACCTCCAAAGTGACGTTAACAATTTCGTCATATGTGACTTCACTCTGAAGTGGAAAAAGGTGTTTGTCCCAGGTACTGTAAGGGTTTTTTTAAATGCATGGATGTGATTATGAGAACAGGACTCCAAGATGGTTTCTGTTAACTCCGATGAAAGGTGCACATCCAGAGAAACTTTTTCTGGTTTTATTTGTTGCCCTGCAAATAAAAATTCTTTCCTAGGCTTTGAGAAAGATTAAAGTCAGACGTTTAAGTGTTTTGTATAGTTGAAAATATTAAGACTGACGATTCATGTTGAGCTCTTTGCATATTTTCTGAGTCTCGGGGATATTTCTGTTGCTAGTCATGCTGAACCTGTGGGGGAAACATTGGTAGTTAGGAAGACTCCCCACACAGTTCCCAGACCTCCTAATACAGCCATGATTACTTCTACTAATCCAGAAAAGGTGGCACTGAGGACTCTTACAGGCAGCCTTTAGTCATTGAAGAACAAATGTAAGAAGAATGCCCATGCAAAGAAAGCACGTTTAAATAAAAAAACATTTCTTTGCTTATGGTTTATGATGATACGGACCTACGGGGCTGAAATAAAGTATAAAGTAAAGTTTGCAGTATTCTGAAAGATATGGAATACATTTATCCAGTTTATGGGTACAACACATGGGAGGAGAAGACGAAAAAAAGGTTTAAGAAGATTCTTTAAAGCTACTGTGAGAAACCTTCATTTCGAGACGATTTTGGCGCCCCCCTGTGGACAAAGTAGTACATCTTATTAACTGATATTGTCCTATAAATGTGTAAGTAATGTTTTCTGATAAAACATTGCATCCTGCTTTTAGTCAAATGTATCACTCACCTTTTTTCTTTTCTGTCGAAAATGTAAATCAGTTTTTTTCTGCAGCGACCTCTTAATCTACTCATCTGACACCTACCCGGTGGCAGACATTAATAATAAGTATAGAAATAATCCTTCAACCAGCTTATGGTCTGATTTGCTTTTGTAGCTCATATAGAGGCGCTGGTTTTAATTTCAGCCAGTTTCATAAGCAGTTAAAAACTCCTCCCAGCAGCTTTAAAAATATCTCTGCATCTCTTTTTTTCTTTTTTTTTTACACAAAACACTTTTTTTCTTTGAATAAAAGTTTACATTGAAACTTTCTCACTGTCTCTTTAACGTGTGTGTGTGTGTGTGTGTGTGTGTGTGTGTGTGTGTGTGTGTGTGTGTGTGTGTGTGTGTGTGTGTGTGTGTGTGTGTGTGTGTGTGTGTGTGTGTGTGTGTGTGTGTGTGTGTGTGCTTCATGCTCTCCTCTCCGTTACAAGCTGAAGTACCCTTGAGCAAAGCTGTTTGGCGGTGGCCTCAGCCGGAGGACACACAGGAGAGATAAGAGTGTTATGAGTCCATCCTGGCTGGCTACGCGTTTTATTTTGAGAGCTTGCTGTGTCACATTACATTGAGAAAATGATTTCTTCATGCTCTGTCAGTCTTATCTGCCTCTTATTCTTTCAGCTGTCAGATTTCGCAGGCTTCACAAAATCTACCGAAACATCTCACACAGAGAGAGAGAGAGAGAGAGAGTGTGGATTTGTACCTCCATGTACACTAACAGTGTTTTTATCCCCTGTCTGAGTTGCACGCCTTATCAACATAAGCAGCCCTCAGAGATCCAACATTAAGCTACTGTAGGACACAACAGGATTTACGCTTAAACTGCGCAGGTTTCTGTTACAATGAGGCAGCAGCTGTCCCTCAACCCCCCGACCTTTTTTTTCCCCGCTTGTGTTTGTTTCAGATATTTTTCCGGTGGGAATTATCGCCGGTGGTACGGTGGGCTCCTCAATTCTGCTGCTCATGTTCCTGCCGGCGGTCGCCTTCTTCTTCTACCGCCAACGCAAAGGCAGTGAGTGCACACACTGGTTCCCTAATGTGTGCATTTGTAGGAGCACACACACACACACACACACACACACACACACACACACACACACACACACAGATACGTTTATACCGTATGTGTCTATCAGTCTTCCTTTCTCTCTTTCTTCCACTCTTCCTATCTGTCACTCTCCACGTCTGAAGAAAGGAACACACGCCAGCGTTATAGCTTTTTATTCAAATGAGATTAATGAATATTCATACAACATGGCAAACTGCCGTAAAACGCCCACTGCATGTCGCTCTTTTCAGTCGACTGACATGCAATTGTGTGATGATTTTTCAAAATAAATCGTATTTATGTTCCGCTCCTACACTAGATAAAGCACATACATAACAAAGCGGCGACAACAGCATTTAAGGGTGAATAGTGTTTGAATTATGAATTCCTATATGTTATTTATACAGCCTGAGGCAATCCAATTAGCATTTATGAGCTCAAGCCGCTCTTAAGCAAAACCAGAGAGAGGAAGGGAACATGTGGTGCCTTTAAGTTGTTTAGTTTTTCAGCCGTTTCTTTTGCAAAACACAGAATCGGGAAAGACAATGAAGGTGACTGGCAGAGTTCCCCAGAGGGATTTTCGAGGGATAAGAGTATATTTTTTTCTGCTTTAAAGCTGATAACACACACAACAGAGAAGATATCATGCTGAAATAGAAACTCAAACAAACGTTGTTGTGGCTCCAGATAAGCCGTCTCTCATTTGTCGTACGATTCAACTCCAGACAGCACGAGACTTCAGTCTTTTTCCTTTGAGCTTTCTGCTTTTGGGAGATTGTTGTTTATGTTGACAAATATTGACTTCACTGGTGCTGAGGATAGATCCGCTAAAGCTGGGAGTGTTATCGCTATAGGTTACATGAGGCAGCGTTTAACCCAGAACTAAACCGGTTTTTATGCCCCAAAAGCCTCGTTCGGGGCCGTGATGTGGAAGACTGTGTGACTAATTTAAATGAAACCCTTTTAATGAAATGACATTAAACTTGTTTAATCTCTACCTGTGCATATTTAACCTTGTGCTGCTGCAGCCTTTATGTTAATTTGACAGCACTCAATTCAGACTTGTGTCACATTACAAGGTTAATAAGATTGCTGTCGTGACTTTTATGTTAAAGTGACTCTGGCACTCGTTCAAATATGAGACAAACATATGAATGTGCCTGCACTTTACAGCGCAGTAACAAGGTTTTTTTTTTTTTTAAAGTCATGACAGAAAAAAATGGAATTTGTCTAAGAAGTGCTTGAATATTTGGAAGTCAGCTGTTCAGTGACATAACACAGTGTGTACGGTTTCTGTAAGACAACTTAAAGAATCTTAAAGTGGTTGTCAGTTGAAAAGTAGTATTTGCTCATTGTTGGTATAATGGTGGCTATAAAACAGCTGGCAGACATTGTAAAGACAGATACAAGGAGATTAAGCTGAAGCAAAAACTAACAGAGTCATGTTACCAGACAAATCTGAGCCTCAAATACAGACACAACGCTTAGTCTTTATTGGCAAAAAGGCCATCATACACCGAAGGATCTGTGAAGGATCCAGAAGGATAAAAAAAAACTGCTAAACTAGTACAAAGCCTAGACTGAATACAAAACATGGACGTCGTCCCAGTGACATCACACATTACTTTCTTAAGTGGCATTATGAAGCCCAACGATGGCGGTCCCCATATTGGAAGTGTCGACTCCATCTAACTTCGGCTAATCTAGAAAGCAGGCAAAGAGGTGGAGCAGGTGAAGCAGGTGAAATTATTATCTTGGTTGATGAAACAACATCTAGCTAGCAAATTACAAAGGATGAAAACAACACAAAGCCGACAGTTTGAGGTCAAATACGTGATTTATCTAAAGTGAAACCTGGCCTCCTGGCGAGCAGCTACGACGCCCGCATGTGTTAGTCATATCAGCTACGCCTCTAATTATGCTTACCTCTTAGCCTTAATGGAACAAAACAAAAACGGATGATTTATAAAAACTCATGAACACGCATCCAATTTTTGTGAATAAAGAAATGCGCTATAGAGACCAAAACTGTTTTTCACTCAGATGGTAAACATGTTTGGTTTTTTTTAAAGCTGTAAAAATGGACATTTAAATTTGGGCCTCCAATGGGGATATCTTGATTTGTTGGGAGAAAACCTCAAGTGGATACTTCAGAAAGTACAGTTTTTTCACTTCACATTTGCTTCACTTTTCAACACTTGGTACAAAGACAAACACAGTGTATAATGGGGGGAAAATAAGGGATCTGTGTAGGTGTGCAACAAGCACAGGTGATGATAATCCAAGAGGAAATGTTGGACCAGGAAATGCGCCAAGATTTACTAAAACGTAAGCAAGGTTTTGGGTTGTCAATCTTTCCCTAAAGTTAACAAGCATAAAGGATGATGCAGCTCCCCAGAGCCAGCACAGCAGCTCCAAAAAGCACTACTCACAACAACTCTATAGCTAACCAAAAAAAAAAAAAAAAAACAGCAGCGTATCTTGGCAAACGACACAGTTGGTCGAAAGTCTTTGGGAATTTATGAGCTTTCTTTTCTGAGCCATTATGTTAGTTTCCCATTTACAGGAAAGAGCCAGCGTTGAGTGCAAACACCACAAGTTATTTCAGCACACACAGAAAGTGGAGCTTGTGGCTTGTGAGGAGATATCAGCTGAAAATTGGGAATTAGAAATTGTCTAATACAGTCATAAGATCTGCTACAAAATCTTCTTCATCTTCATAATATCCAGACGTTTTCAAATGTTACCTCTCCCTACCTTTTGAGGCTGCCAGCTCGCCAAATTGATGAAACTAATATCAATAACAGAAATGAGAGATAATTCACAGTTTTAAGGCAGCACTAGACACAGAAAAATGTTGCTTTTGTTGTTTTGATTGCCTCTTTAACAAGGCTGAGAAATAAATCAATCATTTATCCTGACATGGACGTACAGCATGACCTGAGGTTGTTGTTTCTCTTCCAGGCCGGCGGGGTGTCACCCTCGGTAAACCAGACATCAAGGTGGAGACGGTCAACAAAGAGACCCACAGCCTGGAGGAGGAGGCAGCCGATGTCTCCACGGCAACCCGGATGGTCAAGGCCATGTACTCCGTGAGTAGACGCCCACATCTGAGTCACCTGGGGGCCGAGGAGAGGAGGCGTATGGGTCAATGGCCTTGAATATACAGACACTGACACAAAGGCCAAGTAACATGGCAGGAGAGACACACACACACATTTTCACTATTCAAAGTTCATGCACACTCGATGAAGTAGAAACACATGTACGGAGCCTGGTGGCAAACATACAAACACATTAAAAAATACACACATAGATACACCATTAGGAATGGTCAAGTTTAAACAACCTGCAAAAAGAAGACTCTCACTCTTTGCACATTAATGTCCATGAATGCACTCGTACTCACAAAGAGAAGAGACAGAGACACACACACACACACTTCCTTAAATAAAGGAAAAGATCCAACTCTGGCAGTCGTGGGAAAATCCAGCAACGCGGTTCCAAAAGCTCGGACTCAGGCCGCGTTTCCAACGACTAATCGTTTTTCGTCTTCCTCTCTCTTGGGATGAGAAACCTGAAACTCTGTTTTCCTCTCCCCTCTCTCTCTTCCTTCTCCTTTCCTTTTCTCGCCCTCCCTCTTTCCGTGTGTGTGTTTCGTTGTTTGATGGTTTAGTTTCTGCCCTCTGTTTCCCTCTCTCCCTCCACTCAGCCGTTCAAAGACGACATGGACCTGAAGCAGGACATCCGGAGCGAGGGGGACACCCGGGAGGAGTACGAGCTCAAGGTGAGAAGCTGGTTGCTGACGTCGTCGAGGTTCTTTTTTTTTTTTGTAGCATCTTGAACTGTATATCATGCATGATGCACAATCATAACATATTTCATGAACTCGTGGTCTTATCCATCATTAAGTGTCAGTTCCTTGATTATCCTCAGCTTCACTATGTACACTGAAGTTAAGGGCTTTTTAAATGTTAAAAAAAAGGATGTTTGTGATTCTTCAAGCTTCAGTTCCAGGATTCTGCTTGGCCAGGTTGATCAAGATCTCTTAGCCCCGGAGTGGAGTTAGAATCTCTGCATAATCACAAATCCCTGTGCGCTAATTGAAGTTTAATTACAAAGCATGTAGAGTATTAAAAAGTGACCTAGTCTGATACTGAAGGGCAGTAAACTTTTATTCTTCCTAATGGACAGCAGGGGGCGTTAGATAAATAAATCCAACCAGATGGAAAAAATCCAACAACTTTACATTTGATAAATACCTCAGTTAACATTTTCCTTATGAGTCTATGATCCCGATTGCTAATTTTGAGTCTTTTTAAATACAGCTTGAATTTGATTTTCTTAAAAAATTCTCGATTTAGTAATATATACCAAACAGCTTTTTGCTGAGTTTGCGTCAGGCTACCTGTGATTGTCACTACCAGGACAGAGACTTAACAATGTGAATAAAAAAGGGTGCTTTAGCTCGGTTGGTGGAGCGGGTGCCCGATATGCAGACACTGCAGTCCTCGTCTCACTGGTCTCAGGTTCGACTCCTGATCCTAACGCTGTTCGCTACACGTCAACCGCCCGTTCTCTCTCAACACTTTCATGTCTTTCTTCAGCTGTCCTATCAAATGAAGGCAGAAAAGCCCCCCCTAGAAAATCTGAAACAAAGCAAAGTTGTCTTTATATGGACAATAAAGTTTAGAAGAAAAAAAAACAAGATGGGGACGGCCAAAATGCCGAACACCAGGCTTCAACTTTGAGTTCATAAATCAATGGGAGTAGTTACTGCAGCTACATCCCCGAGTTATACGGTCTATGCTCAAGAGTTGGCTGTTGCCCAGGTAAGCTTCCTGTCAGATAGAAACTAAGCTATATTTATCTTGAAGGTCTCTCATTATGTATCATGTTCAAACACATACTGTGAGCCACATAAACCATATAGCATGAACAGCAGCACGCCACCAACTGCACCGACATCACCACCCATATCAGCCTGCAATGTGACCGACGACATCATGTATTTACTTTTTAAGAAGTACGCAGGTAGAAGCAGGTAGGAGCTGAAGCCTCGTAGCTCCAAGAGTGGTAAAAGCAATTTGGGTCCAAAAAAATCAAGCTAAGAACCAAATGTAAAAGAGCTTCCCTTGCACAAACTAGCTATCTTCATCCCAATGTTGGTGCTACTCTTGCACTTTGCAAATAGGATTCAAGGACTCATTTTTTCACCTCTGCTCACAGGATCCAACCAATGGCTACTACAACGTCCGAGCCACCACCCACGAGGAGGCGCGCCCCCAGTCCCGTGCCATCCACTACCAGGGAGAGTTCCGCTCCCCTAACCCCAACAACCGACCAGACGGTGCCACCTCCAGCGGACCTCCGGCTGCCGCCGCCGGTGCTGTTCCCCCCAGCGGCGTGCCAGGCTCAAGAGCAGGCTGCTATGACCCCCGCCCGCCTTCCAGGATGTCCCACGCCACCTACGCCCAGTTCAACACCTTCACCAGGGTGGCGCAGAGCCAGCAAGCTCCTCCCAATCCAGCGCTTCAGTCGCCTGGAGATTACCCTGGAGACTGCGGCTTGCTGGACAGCAACGCCCAGCTGGCGTATGACAACTATGGATACCCCTCCCAGTACCCCAGCTACCGCATGGGCTTTGCTCCTCCACCCATAGAGGAAGGACCAGCCTATGAAATGTATCCAACAGGTCAAGGGACCGGGCCAGGACCCGGACCAGGGCCAGGGCCGGGTCCAGGGCCCGGACAACAAAGTCCTGAAGCAGGACTAGGGCAGTATGGAACCGCCACTCGTTTCTCTTACTCGTCTCCACCCTCTGACTATTCCCAAAGACACACACAGCGGATGCAGACTCATGTTTGAGCAACACAGACAGCAGTACTTAAAAAAAACCATTAAACAAACCTTAATATGAAAACAAATTAATCATACTTTTTTTTGTTTCCATAGCATCAAGTGCATGGGATTCGGTTCAATTTCTGAACCAACAAAAACACCTCAACAACGCACAGCAGTTAGCAGCATCACCTACAAAACAGTTAGCAGCAATACATGCGACACATGCAAAGTGACATTCACACACAACAGACCTTCTGCTGCGTGCAGCGTTTATGCTCCATGAAAAAGCAACAGCGAGAGCCACAATCATAAGAGACAAAAGGAGAAGAAGAGCACTTTGAGGACAGGAAGAGGAAGAAGAAGAAGAAGAAGAAGAAGAGGGCCAGGAGCTGACAGAGGAGCCTTTTTTTCTTCTTACTCCTGGATCATCACCCTGCATCACATCTTCCTCCCAAACCCATCTCTGTAAATAAGTGCAAATGGAGATTAGGGTCATTTTGGATTTCCTTGTACAAACCTAAACAGTGCGATGCAGTACAGTGACCTACAGCAAACCTTCCAGTAATCCAACACGTTCTGACTCTTAACATACTGCAAAAACACACACTCATACACACAGATCTTAAAAGACTTATTTGTTTCTATGTATTGCAGCAACAGGGCAGCTCAGACAAAAAAAAATATCTGGCACTTTTTGATCCTTTTCCCTCACTTAAACCTGCCCAATGCTTACAAGATCTACCTTGAATGAAGTGGGACAGAGTTTCCTAAAGGGGTGTAAGTAAGTGACCGGAGTGCCAATGCTTATGTGCCAACACACAAACTATTAATGTGTGTCTTCTTTTTTGTAAAATTCAACGATGAGAGGCTGTGGACAAAGAGGTTTTGTACATGCCACCATCTGAGAGGAAAGAAAAGAAGCGGTAGCAAGCGTCTCTATGAGCTCATCGTCCACTTCATCTCTCATTTTGTATCATCATGACGCATTCCTAAACTTAACATTTCACTCAAGGTCATTGCTGTGTGTATACGGTTTTTGTGAAACGAGGTGTTACGGGAGTGCTTTCTCATTTAGCTAAATTCTGCAATTTGTACAAAAAGATACCTCCCCTACCCTCAAGTGTCATTTGTTTCTCTCACTTGCACAGTAGAATAGATTTTTTTTCCATATTTATACGGAAATGTATGAAAAAAAAATGGCATTCAGAAACATTTTATAGTATTTTTATAAGGAGTTGTGGACCAAAGGTTCAGCATTTTGGGTGAAACTCACTTTTTAATGTGTACGTGGAGACGCGATCGTTAACTGGAAACCTTTTGAGTTTCTCTAAAAAAAACGATGGATGGTGTTTTTCAAGTGGATGATGTGTAGACTAAAATTAGAACATTTTGAAGAGCTTCTTTCCAAAAATGATGAATATCTACCAATCAGTTTGATGGATATCTCTTTTTGGCTTGAAAACCTTTCTTTGACTTCCGGTCTTCTGACTGGACTGCCTTTTACAAACGTCGACGACATTCAAAATGATGGATGGAGATCAAGCAGCTGCTCGCTTTGAGCCGTGCTGAGAACTTTGTAAGCAACGAGAAGGTTCAAATGTTGTCTAACATATCAAAATGAAGGTACAGATGGTTCAATCTAGCTCATATGGTACTTTGTACATTTATATGTAAGTATGCTGGTTTGTTCAGTGCAACAGAAAATTTGGTGGCATTTCTCGTCGGAGATTTTTCCTTTCAATTGTGTCCGCTTTGGTACGTGTGATTCGCCTGTAACAGCATGGGTTCATAAATATCAGCCTTTAAAATGTTGCTTCTCTACTCTGATTTCTAATGATGCAGCTTCTGTAAAAGCTCCCATTTTAATGAATCTCCATCACCCCATTGTTAAGCCTGGGCTTTAGACGTTCCATTGGACTGAGACGTTACAGACGTGGACTTGTGGTTGAAATTGAAAATGCCGTTGATGTCAAAACCCAAACACTGTGTAAGAATTTACCTCCAAGTTGATTCACATAGAATTCTGATTAAATTGGGTATTCGTCAAAATTCAGGGTTGGGTTACAGACCGCCACTGTTTGATAGCTTTTAATTGTGGTTGTATTGAAAAGTGGGTTGACATTCAAACCCAACGTTGGCTTGTCAGAAACAAACAACCCTGATGTAGGTTCCTTTTCTTTCTTTTTTTCAAAATTGAACTGCCAAATTGGTCAAAACCAAAATGTTTGGTTGACAATCAATCCTCAGCATTGGACAGACATTGACTTGTGGTTGGATGAAATGATCGTGTTCATGCCAAATCCCGATGTTGTCTTGACATTAACCAGAAAGAATGGCCGACATTTTATTTCGTTCAGATTTGAAAATTTGATATTTACTAAAATCCAACTCCCAACATTGGACAGACCTAAAAGTGTGTTGATCCCACCATTGGCTTGCCATCACCCTCCTTTGTTACCGTGTGTAGAATTTTTAGTCCAAATGTTGATGAATATAAGTTCAAACTAAGCAATAGGTGATCATTTACCTCAAACATTAGACAGACATTGAATTGTGGTTGGAAATGAAAATCAGGCTGACGCTTGACATAGTAATTACCAACATTTTATAAATGTGGAATTTTGTTTCCAGTTTTACAAACGTTTGTAAAAACTCTTAACAATGTGTAGATGAGGAGATACGACATTTGAAAGATACAGTAAGAAATGGTTGGAAGTTGAATCCGCATGAAGAGCCAACATTTGCTTGACATCTATAACCAACTCTGACAGACTATGAGCTTGCTTGAAAATTAAAAATCAAATATCCATCAAAACCCAACGTGTGCTTGACATCAACCTCTTACAACGCAGTTCAGCAAAGCTGTTTGATCCATTAAATCAAATATCCTTTTCTGGCCTGAGACTTAAATCCTGTATCGTGTTTTAAGCTAAAAAGGCTTTTAGTTCTTTTTTTTATTTTTAAACGTACAGAAAAGTTCCTAACTATTGATGAAACCATTGACCTGGCATTTGTTTTTGGACAGTTGCACAGAAATGCGAACCTTAAATATCTCCAATTTGCATTCGCCTTTGAAGAAAATGTTCAAGCTGCTGCGAAAGATCATCATTAAGGAAGCAAACATGAGTAAAAGAAACTACGTTTTGGCCAGATTTTGTGGGAGAATTCTCTGGATGCTTGTCTCTATAAGACATCATTTGACTTCTGCCAATATCTGGAAATGTTGTTGTGTGGTGTCAGCGCATCACTGATAGCATTTGTCTTAAAAAACCTACTCACAGGAAAAACAGTTGATACTGTATCGTCTGCCATAAAGTTCCAGTCATGTTGGCACACGAGCTGTCTTCAAATTACCATTGGACTCCATCATGAGTTGATTACCATTAGCAGCTTAAAATGATGAGGTTGCAACACAGAAACAACTGTTTTTCGTTTTAAGGGACGTTAAATGATGTATCATTGAAACTTGTTTTGGCAGTTACCAGAAATTGCTTCCACATTTTATTCCAACTGTTTCTTCAGGGCAAGTATGCTTTATCGGATTGTCAAAGTGGGACTTAAGGCACCACAGAGCCCCCCCACTTCTCTTTCCACCACACATTTTAAAGCAGTTTAAATTACATCAAGTGACACCGTGCTTCATAAAGAGACCAGAGGCTGCGAAGTGAAGCCAGAAATCTCAACAACTTTACTATTTAATCATTGAGTCTTTATATTTATCAGCCACCCTATCAACCCCTCACAGATACAGTATATTATGGTAATCTTCTGCTATGGGGCTGTAAAACCTGTATTTATTGCCCCTATTTTGAATAAACACTCTCAGAAAGGAAACCAGAGCCACGCCACTCCTGATTAGAATATCAGATGAAGCCTCGTAGCTCCAAGGTCACTATATATATATAAAGCATTTCAGTAGTTATGGAGAGAAGAACGGCAGATGGAGCGCCCTTTTAAATTTATATGGTTATCACAGCCTCAGTACTGCATACTATTACCTCTTTACAACCTTTTTACAGAGTTGTAGCCGTGCAGTATTTTGCATCCGACTTGAAATGTCATCTTGACCTTGTGTAGAATGAGAAAATGTGACACTGATGAGGTACTGAGGCCAACAAAAAAACACATCCATGCCATCCAGGTACTTCGTCACTGTTGCGTCAGTATTTACATTGTGACAGTCAGGACGTGTAATTATATTTAGAACGCCATAAATGCCAATAATGCAAAACAGATGTCAAGATTTGGTTCAGAAATGGGGAAAAAGTAGAAAGATTTGAAGGGGAATCTGGAATCATTTTTACTCCATCGGATTGTTTCACATCCTTTTCATTCTCTCATATTAACCACCGCCTGTACCAGGTCGACTTCATTTAAAGGCATCACATCATGGAAAACCTCTCAGTATTTTGTTTATTATAATTTTATTATAAGATGAAAACATGGAGAAAGTATAACAGCTGTGTGTATGTTGAGGGGGGGGTCTTTTTTTTTTTTTTTACAGAATATATAGTTACATGAGGTCATAACATCAGCCTCTGTGTTGTTTTATGTCAATTTTCTTATATAAAGATATTATTTCAATGAATTATTTTATGTTTGTATCACAGGTGGAGGAAATGACTTCAGTTAGAAGTGTTTCAGATTTTATATGGTGTGTTTCATTTGATTAATCAGAGCTGCTTGAAAAAATATACATGTGTTTCTGTGGCATACACGACTCCTCAGCCAGGCCACAAATAGTCAAAAACTCTGTCTCAACTAGGCCAAACCAGGCTAGAAGCAGGCCAGACACTGCCGCACACTGCTCTGTTCCATGCTGTGCTGTGCCGTGCCATCCCGGCCAACACTGACTCAAGTGGCTCGATGTCCATTTTTACCTTTTGCAGTGTTCAGTGAGTGCCAAAAGACTGTGCGGGGGGAAAAAAAAAAACTTAACTGAGCAGACAAACTAAATGCAGCAGCCGTTTGTGTTAATGGGGTTTATGTGGCTGTATGCTTGAGGGTGATACTGTGTGTTAGTGTGCCCGAGTGTGCGTGTGCTATACCTGCTTCTGTCTCACATACTGTATGTGCTGTGGACATGCATGTGTGTGTTTACATGTGTGTTTGCAGCCTGTGACACCAGTTTTATTCATACCATCAGAAATGTGTTGAGACTGCTGACTGTAGAGATTAGGGGTTTGACTGATCGGGAAATGTTGATTAGATCAGAGTTTTGTTTGGTGTCGTCTGCTGGTATGATGGAGTTTCCTCCTGACCACAGCTACATAGTCTTCAATAGGGATGCATCAGGTCAACATCGGTATCGACCAATATTGGTCTTGTTGACAGACATCGGCACATTTGTGCATAATGTGGCATGAGCCGATGTTTATTTGTTGTGCCAAATCAATTAAAAGCTGCCATCTAGTCAACCGAACTACTGATGCAGAGAAGAGTTTTTTCATTGGATAGATGAAGTCACCAGTTGAACAAACTCTGACATTGGTATCGGCTAAATGACATCAAAATGGTACCATTGTAACCATGTGTCCTACTTTCAATTAAATACCCTCGACATTTATCTTTTCAGTGTTAGTTGCAGAGCCAATCTGTAATATACAGTGACTCGTATATCGCTAGAGCTTATTAAGAACTAGACAAAAACACATCACGGCTTTGTGGTTATAGGATTGAGGATAGTTGCATCATCATTCTGTGCTGGCTTTAGCCAACAAGAGGAATCACAATGTCTCTGAAATCAAAGACAAACAGTGTGGAATAAATCAGTGCAGCTTAATGATTTCTTTTATTTCACCTTTTTGGAAATCGCTGTTACATTAGCGTATTTCCTCAATCATTGGAGAGCGTTTTTTTATTCCTTCTAGCAGCTGATAGTATACTGCTGTGCAACTTACAAGGACACAAACTAAACAAAATAACCCAGACTCAGAAACAAAGATTAGCCAAAATAACCTCGATCTCACTGGACGATGAAGTGGATAATTAGGCTTTTGAGCAGACACACAGTCTTTTCTTGGCAGCCTCTTTGGTGCCCCTAGTGGATAAATATGCTACTTTGTACCATAAACTGTATATAAAGATGGATAGTGTGCCTCCATGTCCTCCAATTGAACCAAAGTGAAGCTAAAACATCCCCGCAATGGACTCTGACATATTGCACATTTGAAGCTTGAGTCTGCAGTGTAGGGATCAGCTAGATGGGCTACTGTGTTAAATCCTGCCATGCATTCGTCCACTGAGCTGTCAATCATGGCACTTTGCCCCCTTTTTAAAAGCATCAAATAACTTATTTTAGCCCGAATGTTCGACTGTCTGAGTTTAGTTTTAATAAGAAATATAAAAAAGTAACTACAAAGACAGAAACTAAGTTTTACAGAAATGAGTTGGACCTTTGTCACATCTGTTAACATGGAGGAGGCGGAGCTTATGACTTATTCTGCAGCCAGTCAGTAGGGGGAGCTCCAAATGTTTTGGCTTCACTTTCAGGGAGCTACTGTGCCGTCTATCTTTTTATACAGTCTGTGTTTAGTATGTTAATGCACTTGAGGTTACCGCCACTTAACACAAATCAACCAGGATTTAAACGAATTGTGGATTATCACTTTAAGATGCCTTAAGGAGCCTCAAACCATAACGCAAATTTGTCTAGATTTTAATGTCAAGTGGATCTTTAAGAAAGCAGGAATCAATCTATATTTACTTTTTTTTTTTTTAAACTGAAAGATAGTGAATATTTTCAACAAAGAAACCATATCAGTCAAACCCCAATACAAAGCAGGACAGCTGGTAAGACAGAGTGAAGGAGACATTGTGTGGCCTTAGGGTACAAGGAAGGAGACAAGTTTGTCCTCTCACTCCTCCTCCAGCTGCTGAGGCTGTCTGCTCGCTGAAACAGCTGCACGAGTGGACAGGATGAATTGTTATTCGGCTCTGTGTCATTTAGCATATGCAGACACTGATAAATACAACGAGGGAGATTCCATACATCTCTTGAGAGAGTCTGAAGTGAAGGTGTGCATGCAGGTGAGAGAGGGACAGTGTGGGTGTTCAGATATCCTCCATACTTCTTTATTTTTGAACCACAGTGTGTATTCTGTTCATATTGGTTGTGTGCTTCATTTTATCCCTTTTAATCAAGAAAAAAAAACCTGTACAAAACATACAAGATATTATCAAAATGTTGCTTTATTTTCATGTTACTGTTTGGATTCTGTTTCTTTTTTCTTTTTCTTTCAAAATGTATGTAATTATTTTTTCACAGTATTACAAAAAAAAATAAAAGAAGACACGGCTTTCATAAGAACAGCAGCAGAGACTTCTTTATTTTCTTTGAAACCCGTCTGTGGAGAAACTGTTGTGTTAAAGTACATTTTGTATTTTTTTTCTGAAAGTGCTGCTCTAAGTTTGAACTACTTTTACATCCCGAGGCGTAACAAGAAAGGACACCTCCAAAGTCGGAGTGTAATGTTTACAGCGTATCCACAATGGCGACGGGAGAAGCAACAGACTGTTCTTTCTTCACCTCATCTCATCAGTCCTCCTCTCCACTCACTATCCTGATGTCTGTTCTTTTCTTCCTTTAACTTCTTCTTTTCTTTACTTCTTAGGCACCTCCTCTTTTTCTTCTCATCATCCTCCCTTCCCATCGTCACCTTCTTTCCTTAGTCATCTTTTCTTTGTCTTCTTCATCTTTTTACCAATTTTCCTCCTCTCCTTTTCTTCTCTAACATTTCCTCTTATCTCTTCTCTTTCAGTCTCATCATGTCTTTAATCCTCTCTTTTCTTTGGTCTTCCCTTCATCCTCCAATTTCATTCTTTCCTCTCCTCTTTCTTCATGTCCTCACTTCATTGATCTCTTCTGCCTCCACTTCTTACTCCTCATTTCATCTCACCTCTTTTCAGTTTTCACATCTTTTCTTCCTCTTCCTCTTCATCTCCTATTTCTTTTCTTATTTTACATCTTCTCCTACTACCTCAATACACAACTTCCCATCCACCTCCTCTGATGTTTCTTCGTCTACTCTGCTCTTTCTTCTCTTCTCCTTTCATCTCTCCTGCTTCCATTTCTCTCCTTTTCCCTCGCTCCATCTTTTCTTTTTTCTAAAGTTCACTCCAGGTTTTATCCTCTTTTTCTCCCCTTTTTAACCTCATGTCCCCCTCTTCAGGTTTTGCTGTACCTCTTGTCCACCTAATTTGCCACTCTTCCTCTTCCCCTCTCATTTCATTCCCTCTCGTCTCTCAAATCTTCCTGTTTGTCACCTTTTTATTCGTCTTCAAATCTCACTTCTCACACTTTTCACCCCTCTGCAACCTCTTTTCTCGCCCAGCTTCGTCTCTTTATGTCTCTACGCTCCTCTTCTTTTACATTTCTCTCCTCAGTCTTCCCCTCCTGTCCTCTAAATGACAGGAAAAATGAGGCTGCGGAGGAAAAAGCGAGAAGAAAGAACAGATATGGCAGGAGAAAAGGAGACAAGGACAGGAGAAAGACAGGAAGCATTAGCCCCCCTCTCTCCCTCCCTCCCTCTTGCCTCATCTTTACTTAGTGTGTAATAGTGATTATCGTCTCCTCGCTCCTCCTGCTCTCATTGAGGAAAAATGTCTGGAATAACCTTCAGCTCCACACTCCCGACTCCAGTGGACCCCCAACCCCCCCCCCCCCCCCCCCCCCCCCCCCTCTTCTCCACCACCTCCACTTCCATTTTATCCCCTTGTTCACATTTGAAGCGGTCGTTGTACGGATTATGGCCCCTCTCATGCTTGGCACGGCTCTCAGCGCTCCAGATATATTATCATATTAGTGGAGAATGATGTAATGCAATTCAAGACATTTGTCCTTCGCACACCCTCTGTCCCTCCGCAGATGATGTCACAAGCTTTGTGTCTCCGAGGCAGAGAACTTCTCAATTTTGGTCGGTGATTAACTTTGGGGTTGTCGCCATCTAGTGGTGGGAGAGGAGAACTGCGAGGATGGGTGGAAATCGAGAGAAAGGCGGGTAAATTAGGATGAAGGCTATTATTTATAACTGAAGCAGAGGATAATGGGAGTCATAATAGACGTCCTTGGTGTAACTGTACTGACGGGGCGTGTTGGGTCAGGGACAGAAACAAAGAGACAGACACTGTGGACATGACTTGATTACAAATGCAGTTAAAAAAAACGCATTGAAGAGCTTGCCGGAAATAACAGGATCTTTTTGTAGTTTTATTTCAGTCCGCATTAACAATTTCTCTAAACCAGAATTAAAAACACATAGAAGTTACTTGAAAATGATTTTTTTTTTAAAATGCATTTAGAGATTAAACCGACATAAAAAGTGTAGACTAAAGCTTCAGTTTATTATGCTCCCCCTTTTTTACAGACTATATTCTGTTAGGCAACCCTTCATCTACAGACTGAAAAAATAAAGTAAAAAACTGAACAACCGTACAAAAAGTCACACCTAATCCAATCCAATTCAAGACAATGACAATAGACAAAGCAAAAATGAATTAGACAAAAAAGAAAAAGAAAACCTAAGCACGTATATTTGTCTAATTGGTAGTCTAAAATATATCTATAGTAACTACCCATATTTAACTTTTTTTTCAGTGAATGTTTCGATGTTGATTAGTAAATGATAATTATCATCATATTTAAAGTTGTTTATATTGAGCAAGCCCGGATTCTGACATACTCGATCTCAAACTAAACAATTACCATGTTATGCTATAAAGACTGCAAACTTGTATTTAAACTAAATTTTACTTCAAGCAACATCATGATGGACTTTGGTTTGGTGCTCTTTGGCGCCCACTGTAGGTCTCTGAATGAAACTGCACTGTCGTAAAACACACCTAGCACTAACATCGCCAGCTCTGAGCCTACTGTTTTTCCAACTTGTGAAGGCCTGTCCAATATTTCCTCTAGTCCAGCATCTTGCTTGTTCACTTTCTCTTTTCCGGTCACTGTCCTTTTCTTCTCTCAGCCTCGGTCCATGGTTCTCTCTAGAAAAGACTGTTTGGTATGATGGCAAAGTAGCATAGGCTGAAAGCAGGCAACCGGGGTGCCCTGATGAATTGGGATTAGAGCCATTCTCCCTGATGAAAGTATATTTTACTACTAGATGATTTAAGATGGAGAAAGATCATACTGATGCTTTAATTTTTTAACAATGCACATTTAATGTTTTAATGAATTTAAATACATTTTAAATCTATTTCTCCTGCTCCTTGTAATAGTAAATGGGTCTATGTTTTATTACTCTCATATTAAATCAGCCTCAGTGAATAAAATGTGCTATACAATTAAAGCCGCCTTACCTATTATTTTAAAGCTCCTGTGAGGAGTTTTTCTCTGGTTTTGAAATCGACTGATATTAATATAAACGGCCCTTAATGATCTACACAAGCAAGTCAGATCATCGGCATACAGACGTCTGTTTCTATATAGTTATGTTTAATATCTGATAACGCCACAGGGAGGTAGGTGTCAGACAAAGTGATTAACTGCACTCTGCCAAAACAGCTTTTTTTCACGGGAGCTTTAAATAAAATATAACAAGTTAAAGAAAATAAATTACACAATTAATAGTCATTGTTTCACCACATGGCAGAAACTTTTCAGAAAGGTGCTGTTGACATCACAAGCGCTCTTTTCCAGATGTTATATTCCCTGTTGTTTTGCCGCCTATGGATCGTGTCTTGAACCGATATTCTCTTTGCTCCATGTCTGATCGGGAAATAAACAATCTAAAATAAAAAAACATACAGTAAAAAAGCAACGGCGCAGAGTCGGTCAAACAGCAGCCAACGTCAACAGGCTGTTGTCATAGAGACAGGACGGAGGTTTTTTCTGCCCGGAAAGAACGCTAGGTGGATCCAGCACTGGGCCTTAAAGAAACCCTAATAAATAATACTCTCCAGGAAAACAAACATGTTTAATGTGATAACATCAAATATCAGTGACAGCTCAAGCTCCAAAATCAGACAAGCGTCAGAATGAATGATCATTTATCATGTTTTTAAACTATATCATAGTCTTATCAAGCTCAACATCTCTGTGTTAAAAGAAACACAAGAACCAGAGATGACCACATAAACTGCATCCATGAAAACCACAAAAAAAGACCAGACGACAAACAAGCAGTTAATCAAGGAATCACAGCAGTCATAAAAACATCAGACAGTAAATCGCCGGGGGGAACAAGGATAATGTATCTTGAGGGCAGTCCAGAGTTATTGGTCTACCTCGATATATGACGTATGAATACTGATATCTTTTGTATTCCATTCAAATGTTGTAAGAAAGTCAAAGTGTAAGAATGTAGGACATTACATGTGGGTCCCTGGAGTACTTAACAAAAGGGAAGAAGAAACTTACAATACGCGAGGAGAGAAGCCTGTAGCACTGTTTATTCAGAATCCTCTGAGGATTATCGAAAACAAAGACAGAACATTCAGAAGCAAGGCCAGACGAAAAAGAGCTGCTGGGTCTTTACTAACTGCAAACACTGTGTTCACTTTTGTCTTCACGTTTTCTATCCTGAAACACGTCCTTTGTCTCGGCGGAGGAAGCTCATTCATTAAGGAATACATGTAAAAACATGTGAGCACAAAAGTAACCTTGTAGAGATGGTCACTGCATGGTCTCCTGCTGTCTCCATTAGTTGACTGTTTGGTGTTTGAAACGGTTTGTTCCGATTCCAACACAGATATTCAAAACACACTGACACTAAAAAGCTAACCAACAGAGGCAGTGGAAGTCGACTCCTGTGGCCTGTTATCCTACGGTGGCTTTGAAGAGATCAATGTAACGGCTGCTTCATGTTTTAAAAAAAACAAAGAAAGCCTCTTATTCTTCAATAAAAAAAGGTGTATCTATGTTGCAATCCTGTCTTTAAAATGATCATCAGAGCCTGTCAGAAGCAAAAGCCAGCACTTGAAGTGGACGTACTTTGATCACCTGTGATGGCCCTAAAGGATTACATTGCAGAAATCACAGACATGTTGTAGCTGCTCTCTGAGGTCTCTACTGAACTCCAGAATTAGTTGTAAGCTATGTACACCTTAAAGGCTTTAAATTTTTTGATCCAGCAGATGTCGCCCTTGAGCACCAGTATGAAACCAAAACAACTCGCGCTGCATTGTTGTGTTAGCAAGCTAATGCTAGCGATCTTTATTATGCTCGTATCTTCACACTGCATGTAAATTTACCTGAAATGAGCGTGATCTAGAAACACAGTTAAGCAGTGAGTACAGTATGTTATTCTTCTTTTCTCTAGTCCCTCAATTAAACAACTTTTATACACGAGGGGAGGAGTCAGCCGCCGTCCCGACGATGTAAACAAACAGAAAATATGACTTGGAAAACTCTGAAAACATCACAGACAGTGGGACTCGGGTGTTACACCCATTGTAGACAGTCATTACTCACAGAGTTATTTTCAGAGGATATATTTGATTTCTATTATATTTAAGTGCGAAAAATCGCATATAAAGCCTTTAATGTGTGAAACCAGGGCCCTTGTTCAGAGACATGTTACTCAGCTGGCTATAAAATAAATAACATCAGCGGGTGCAAATGCATGAAACAACAGAGACAAATATTCTGGTTAAATTTTGACACTTTCAAACAATCACCATAATGTCTCTCACAATACAACCGTTTTTTACCGTCCTTCTGAAGCATCAGTTGGCGCTTACCGACTTGCAAAGGGAAGGCCATGTGTTATGCTTCATGTGCAGCAAGTAACGCACAGTCGGTGGGCCGTAGTATGACCGCCATCAGAGGTAGTGACAGAAGCATACTGGGGGGAATGTGCTGGAGATGTCCAACAGCTGAGCCAGCGAGGCGGGACATCGTTTTATGTGTGCTTTGTGAGTGTGTGTATTATGTTGAGTGCTCATGCTGTGCTTCTGGCGCTCCTCGTAGCGTTCAGCAACATTTGAATTCACACTCTAGGACACCAAAATTACATTGGTGTGTAAAATTACAGATGCAGTGTGTAAGTAGAAGGGCGGAACTTCAATACGGCGCTGTTGTGGAACGGCAGTCTGCAAGCGGTTTGTGTTTCAAATTAGGGTTGTACACAAAGAGAGAGGACCTAGATGAAGACTATTGGAAGGCACTGTTGCAACAACAAAATGAAGAAAAAAGATTAATGGTAATGTCAAGGGAATTAAACATACAAAGAAAAAATAAAACTGTTCAGCAAAAAACTGATGAAAATGTGAGTAAAGCAACGAGGAAACATCTACACATGACACAAGGGCAGAAGACGAACCAGCACAGAAACGGGTAAGGCCCTGCGTGTCCACCTAGCGTTTTCTCTCGGTGGACACGGGGCTAAGACAAAGAACAACAATAGGAAGTTGACTTACAGGTCACAGGTGGCACAATCACAACTTTGAAAAAAAGAAGCAAATGAGGGAAATACAAGGACCATCACATTGAAACAGGATGTGTTGACAACAATACATTACAAAAGGATTATCCATGATGTCACTGTCGTTCAGCAATTAAAGGTCAAACTCAAACTTTGAAATACCAAAACTCCTACACAAGTCTAATGTAACGCTGCTGAAACAGTCCCTCCCATTGGACAACAGCAGCTGTCAGTCAAATCACCTGAGCCAATTGGATGCAGTCTGCAGCCAACAGGCATCTTCCCCCTTTCCCCAGGTGAACTAATCACCTAATTTAGAGATGACTGTGTCCTGCTACCTTCTGGCTCACAGACTGCTTGTGAATCCTCTCATAGTGAACTTCTGAAAGTGAAAACTTGTACTTGGAACCCTGGACACAAAGCTGGACCTTGTCTTAAGCTGTTGAGTCAAATCTCTCTATCAATCAGCATTCGTGCAAAGTGAAGCTCAATTTCATGCTAACTCAAGCTGTCCTGAAAATAATTACCAGAGACATTCAAGCCCTTGATGAGCTGATGTGCTGCTGCTGTGGAGGATGTGTTTCAAGACTTTGAACACTGGTCAGGCAAACATTGCTGGAGCAATCTGAAGATGACGAGCTAAAGGAGCAAAGACAAACTGGACCTTGATACACAAAGATTCCCCGAAAAGGCAGGCCTCAAGCCTGGCTTATGGTGTGGTAGGATTTCCCCTACCTAAATAAAACACTTTGTCAGCCATTCAGCACACACATTACTACAACTGCAGTAAAAGTAATGCGTTTGGTGCTCTGATGTATCTGATGAGAATTGCTTTAATGGGTAATGTTTAGTCTACAAATTATTGTTTGAAGTATGGAGGGTAAAAGATGCCCTTAAAGAAAGATAAACTGCAGTTTTAATTGAAGGCCTGTTTTATTTTATTATGTGATTTCCTTGATTGACTTTAAAGTGTTTTTTGTTATTTGTGAAAAATAGAAAATTGAAATACAAAACCGGTAATCAACCTTCTGTGTCCACCAGCTCCAAAAGTCAAACCTTATATTAGCCCTGTACACATCAATTTGTTACATTTAGAAAAGTTAACTAATTGTGGAACTGCTTTCAGAAAAGTTGTTTTTAAAAATGTCAGTGCATGAGAAAAAAGGAAGCAAGCTGAAATAAAATACAGAAACATAAAATGTTTTGCAAATCTACAGTAACTGACTTGAATACATTAGCTTGATAACAGTCAGGTTTCCTGGCGTTATGGTGATATTTCTCCAGTTGTAGGTTACGTCCACATTGTTGCAGTAATTCATGATGCAAATGTATTCAGAAAACAATCCAAGTTGCATTCGTCCTCTATTTAGAGATGGATTATTTTGAGGCATGGTCTGAATATCAGAGAAAATTGTTGAAAGATTATTCCCTCCTTAGAGTAGATTCTGCTAAAGCCTCTTCTTTCACACCGAGTTTAAAGACACATCTGATGAGGTTAAAAACAGAGCAGCGTGTCTGTGAACAGCTATGGTTGAAGTCCAGGCTTTGGCAGGGCCGAGGCTGGCCTGAATCAGCCGTCCTCTAAAATAAGCAGCGAACAGTTAGTGGGTTAGACTTCCTTACACTCATTGACATCTGCGTATAAAAATAAAAAAACAGCAGAGAGATTAACATTAACACATAAAATTGGCGAGATGAGAACAGACAATGAGTAGGCTGCTGGAAAACATCATGCTGGCATTGGTACCTGGAGTGAAGCAGAGAGAGATTTGTTCTCCAGCTCTGTGGGTTTGAGCTCTTTGGATTGGGAGAGATTATGAGTGACTTGTATGTCATCAAAATGCAGATGATGAATCGAAGGGAAAATCTGTCTTTGTTTGTTCAACAGATTTGGCTTCTCCTCGCTCTCTTCTCTATACTGTAAGTCAGAATGAAAGGACTCATGCTGGGATTGTCAAAAAGAAAAGCTCTTCCCACTGTAAACACTGTCAGATGTTCTGATTCACTAAACACAAGAAAATAGAAAGCCATGTCATAATCGTAAAAATAAAAAGAATTATGAGAGAAAGTGTTTCCCAACATTTGAATACAATACAACCATTTTGAATGACACCAGAATGATTTCTGAATATGGTTAAAGAGGGATACATCAAACAAATATGGTAGTTTAAGATTCACAGTACAGATTTATTTTGACTAAAGGATCAGTATGTAAGGCTGGGCTTGAAAATGGGATAGGGGGAGATGGGATAAGATGCAGGAAGGGAGATAGGGGGCGGTTGTTCAGGCAAGCCGTCCACCAACGATCTCGAGATCACATGAGCTCCCAGGAAAAGATGTGGTTAGTAAGTGCAATGCAGAGTATAGAGACAGATCTGTCTCAAAAAAGAATAAATGACTCTCTTCAGAAAATATTTTTCAATGCACAAAAAAAAAATTGTCTTTAATAAATGTAGAAAAACAAATCATCATCTTGTCTGAAGCTGGCCTGTGGGGTCTCTCAGGGGGCTTTCCTTGGACCACTTCTTTTCTCCCTCTACATGCTACCCCTGGGACATATCATCCACAGCTACAATTTGAGTTTCCACTCATATGCCGATGATACCCAGCTGTATCTGTCTTTTAATCCCAATGACTGATGATGAGACCTGAATTGCTGGATGGATCCAAATTTCCTACAGCTGAACCTTGATATAACCGTGGTTATCATTATTGGCCCTGGCTCAGCAAAAGTAGCGACCCAAAATAAAAGTGCCAACTATAAAATTCTCGGTGTCATCTTTGACGAGAACCTCAGTCTCTTGAACTGCATGTCAACCACGTTGTACAGTGCAGCTCAGGAGACTCCTCAAAGCTGGTAGAAACACTTAGAGACAGTAATACATGCTTTTATTTCCTCTTGTTTAGATTACTGTAACTCTCTGTACACACGTCTAAATCAACAGAGTCTACACAAGTTACAGCTGGTCAAGAACGCAGCAGCCCGACTCCTCACCAAAACTAAAAAGAGAGACCACATCACTCCTGTTTTAGCTTCCCTTCATTAGCTCCCAGTACATTTCAGAGTTGAATTTAAGAGGTTATTGTTCACTTATAAAGCACGTTCTGGACTAGCACCACCTGAGGAGGTCAGACTGGCAGGCTCTTTGTCCTCTCTGAAATCCCTTTTAAAACACATTCTTATAGATGTGCTTTTAGGGGGTTTGTCTTTTAATCATTAGACAATGCATTTCTTCCAATTTGAGGCAGAATCGTTTATCTTTTTTATCTTTTATGTCTTTATGGTTTTAAATTCTTTAAAAAAAATTTGGTTCAGGAGAAACTTTCAGAATGGGTGTCTTCATGTTGCACACAGGAAATGCAAGACATGTTAGAAACAGACCCATGGGAGAGAAAAAAGAAGTGGTTATTACCACAGGTATAGAGAAGCACCATGACGCAAGATCAGAACTAATATACACACTTTCCACCCTTAAATATTGTGAGTTGAAGGTTTATTTCTCTTGATTGGTATCCTCAAGTTTGTAACAGTGAAACAGAACACACACGTTGTAGCATCCAGGACAACAGAGGCTCTATCATGTTCATCTTTATGATTCTGGGTCTGCTGGCTGGCATCCAGGCACAAGGTAGGAGAAGAACATCATCTTACTATAATAATACTACTGATGATAATTATTACTTTTAATTTGTGGGGAAAAGGACAAATAACAAAACTTGAAACTTGAAAAAGACTTCTCTGTTCCGTCTAATTTAAAGATCAACATGAAGTGACCTCAAGTTTGAATTCATGATTACAAATAAATATGAGCTTCTCTTGCGATACATGATTTTATCAGTTTGTGTGTTTGTATCTGTAATAAATGTAATCTAAGTGATGACATATTAAGAAAGAGGGATGGATTTTAAAGAATTTGCATGAAGGAAAGACAAAGTGGAAAACCTTTATTACAGTAAATGTTTCATTGTCTTTGTATATATTTATAAAAGTGTGAGACTTAAAACAGTTTCTCTCTAAAAGCATGCTGATGAAGCTTCAATTTTTTAAAAAAAGAACCTCGTTCTCTGAAATAAGAGGAAAGAAAAGCCTAATTTTATCACTGAGCACAAGATAAGATATCCATAAGACGAGACGAGACAATAATGTATTTGTTGTCACAGCTTTGAGACGAGATAAGATAAGAAACTTTATTTATATATAGATGGCTCCAAAATTAGAGCAAGAGAACAGTGTAAAAAACACAGCAGAGAATTAGATCAATTAAAATATAAAGTGTTAGAGGGATAAATGCAAAGAAACAGTCCCTAACACAGCAACAATAATAAGTATTCTTCACGCTCCTTTTCAAACATTTAACTAGAAATTTTTGTTTTCTTATGCACGATTCTTTTATGGGTTTGTTTGTTTTGTTTTTTTGACAATAAAAAAGAAAGTACATGTTCGAAATAGAGACTTCAATCAATCAATGCAAGTATGCATAATTTATTATATATAATTAATAATAAAATATATGATATATAAATGTATTAATGTGAATGTAACTACAACATTCATTCCAAGTTTGTCAAGAACTTTAAGATACAAGTAAACAAGTGATACATTGTTAACATGGAAATATTGATTTAAGTTTTTTTAATCATACACATGATTTTTATTTCTCTTCTTTCTGCAGTGACTCCTCGGTTTGTGCAGACAGGAACAGATTTACTTCTGGATGTGAAGAAACCTGTTGTTCTGAAGGAGGGAGATTTATTTACATGGACTGTTGGCAGTGTTGCTGTTGTGAGACTAGCTCATGGTGGTAAACCAATCATTTTCCCAAATTTTAAATCTAGAGCAGAATTGTCTGCACAAAATCACTCTCTACTGTTAAAGAACGTACAAAAGAGGGACAGCGGAGTTTACAGAGCACGTGTTGCTGCTGAGAGGAAATCAGATGTAGCTGAATACAACGTCACAGTTCTGGGTACGTTTCTTTAATTTGAAAATATTGATACAAAGTCGTTCCCTGTTGTAAAAAAAGTCATCACACTTGCTTTGCTTCTTTCAGATCCAGTGTCTGGAGTGAAGCTGACAGTGAAACTCTGCAGCTCAGACTCCACTAACGTCACAGTGATCTGCAGCACTGAGGACTCTCTCATCAACAGCACGTTCACATGTGACAACCAAACCTGCTCTCACGAGGGAGGAGAGCGAGCAGAGATCATCACACCTGGTGCTTCTCTGGACGTCTACCTGGAGCACGGCTCAGTCATCTGTAACCATAGTAACCAGGTCAGCTCTACAAGGGACATCCAAAAGATTGAAGATCTTTGTAGAAAGCCTGAAGGTAAGAGTTAAAAACTAATCAACAATCTGACACTAATGCACAGTGAGGATTTTTGCCTGAATAATAACAAACAGATCATTTTCTCCAATTTTTTTTATTGTGTTTCAGCTATTGGCAGGTGATAAAATTTAGAATTTAAAAAAAAAGTAATTGCCTAGGTGACAGAAAAAGGGTCATTATTTAAGACCTACCAATGTTGACATTACATTTCCAAGGCCGGGTTTGTAATGCAGTTATCTCGATCCAAGTCTTTTTTTCTTAATAGGCTAAACAAAAATTATTAAATATTCCAGAAAAAATTATTTGCTACTGATTGGCTATGGCTTAGCTATGACTATTAATAGGCAAGACAACACATCTTTTTAAAGTTGAAAAGATCACTGAAATGTATTCTCCACTATGACTTTAAAGGGGCAATATGTAACTTGGACACCTAGTGTTTGAAATTGGTACTGCAGTTCAATTAAAAACATGAACGAGAGCTGTCTGCCCCCTCCTCCCTAAAGTCAATACTCATGAAGGTTGCCATGTCTCGGACACTGAAGCTTCAGTGTTTAGCCAGGTCTGCATCAATCTGGAAACCTTTCTGCCTCTCCATATTTCAAAAGCATCTCCAATATTTATCCTAGTTATACCTCGTTTCTGCTCACTTTAAAGTTTAAAGTTGTTATAGAACTTCCTCTTTGCCTTACTAATAATAAATGATGACTCATTAAATACTAAACTCAGGCTGGTACTTGAATGTGATTGTTTGATTTGGCACTAACTACATTTCAATTCAATTCAATTCCAAAAACTTTATTTGTCCCCGGGGGGCAATTCAAGGGCACGCAGAGCAGTAAATTAACAACAGTGCAAGTACGAAACATTTTAACCTAAATATAAAGTATCAATTTAAATACAACTTAAAGCTTAGACTTAACTTAAAAATACAAAATATAAAAGAGTAGATATAAGTGGACAGTGATCGGACTACCAGATGTAAACAGATGTAACCATAACTATGTGCAGTAGTGACCACATGTAAACAGAACTATATGCAGTAAACGAGAAATAAATATAGACGTACAGAGCTATGTGCAAGTAGGCTAAATACCAAACACTAAATGATAAGTTATAAGGTGCATGGTGAATAATGGAACAGGAGTTGAGGAGCTGGACAGCCCTAAGAACAAAGGTTGCTCTTCTCCTTTGTGTCCTGCAGCAGGGACAGCGAAGCCGGCGTCCTGAGGGGAGCCACTCAAACGCTGGGAAGAGAGCGTGTGAGGGGTCCTGCATGATCCGACCTGCTAGCCTGATTGTCTGTTGCTCATAGATCGATGTCAGAGTCCTTACAGGTAGTCCAATGATCTTAGAGCAGACTGTGACCTTGCTCTGCAGGCGGTTTCTGTTCTGGAGGGTGGTGGAGTGGAACCAGCAGGTTATAGAAAACGTAATAATGCTCTCAATGAAGGAGTAGTAGAAGGTCAGAAGAATGTTCTTACTGACTCCAAAGGAATTGAGCTTCCTTAGGAGGTATTTTCACTGCTGACATTTCCTGAGATTCTCCTCGGTGTTGGAGGAGAATTTCAGCAGGCTGTCGAAGATGGTACCCAGGTACTTATACTCCTCTACTAGTTCGACAGGATTCCCATGGATTGTGGTGATTGCAGCTGCAGCCAGTTCCCTCTGCTTGTTGGAGAAGGTCACGTCTTGCTCACGTTCAGTTCGAGGCAGGAGCTGTCACACCACTCCACAAACTCCTGAAGAACTGGTCCATGGTGCTGAGAGGGGCCTGACAGCAGAGACAGGAGTACTGTGTCGTCCGCGTACTTCACCAGGTGACAGGTTGGCTGTGTGGTTCTGCAGTCATCGGTGTAGAGGATGAAGAGCAGAGGTGAGGGCACGCAGCCCTGAGGGGAGCCAGTTGAGGTGTGTTGGAGGTTGGAGAAGGTGTTGTTGACCAGAACTCTCTGTGATCTGTTGGTCAGAAAGTTTGTCAGCCAGGATGTGAGGCTGCAGGGTGTTGAATGCAGAGGAGAAGTCTGCAAACAAGAGTCTGGCTGAGGTGTTGGGGTGCTCCAGGTGTTTGTGAACAGTATCTATAATGAATGTTTTTGCGTCATCGACACCTCTGCCTGCACGATAAGCAAATTGTAGAGGGTCCATCTGGGAGTCGGTTTCTCTGATGATGTGTTGCTTTATGATCCTCTCCATGGCCTTCATCACCAGAGACGTGAGGGCCACAGACCTGAGGTCGTTCAGTGATTTGGCGGGCCTTTCTTGGGGATGGGGATAACTATGGAGTGTTTCCACAGCTGGGGGACTGTGCTGCTGTCCATAGAGCTCTGGAACAGGGTTTGAAACACGGCCCCTAGCTGCTCGGCACAGTGCTTCAGGATGCGGCCACTGATGTTATCTGGACCAGGTGAGCTGCTCTCCCTTGTCCTCCTGAGGGCTCTCACCACATCCTCTCTGCTGAAGGTGAGTGCAGAGTCACTGGGCTTGAGCATGGACATTGTTTCTTGCAGCTGTGTGGTGTTGTCCTTCTCGAATCTGGTGTAGAATGAGTTGAGATCGTTGGGGAGAGAAGTAGAGCTGCTGCCTGCAACCTCGATGGTTCTGATGTTGGTTCTGTGTGAATTGTTCCTCCACTTTGTTCTTGTACTTGAGTTTGGCAGTTTTTATGGCGTGCTTGACTTCTCTGTTTACTTCCTTTTTCTCCATTTCGGAGCCGGTGAAGAAGACCCTTTTCTTTTTGTTGAGGACCTCCTTGAGCTCTTTGGTGATCCAAGGTTTATTGTTGGGGTAGATTGTGATTGTTTTGGAGGGGATGATGTTGTCCAGACAGGAGGAGATGTACAATGAAACAGTGTCCACATGCTCATTAATGTTGTTGGAGGGGGCTAAGAGGTTATCCCAGTCAGTGGATTCAAAGCATCCTTGTAGTGTAAGAATGCTTTCGTTGGTCCACTGCTTGATGTTCTTAACAACTTTCTTAACCCTCTTTATTACAGGAGTATATGCTGGAGCAAGCAGGATGGCATGGTGGTCAGCAGAGCCAAGAGGGCGGAGAGCAACAGATCTGTATGCGTTAGGAACTGAACCATAGCATTTATCCAGTGTCTTCCCCCGGCGGGTGCTGCATGTAATGTACTGCTGGTAGCCTTTTAGTGCTTTTTCAGGAGAGCAATGGTTGAAATCGCCCAAGATGAATTTGGGAGAGTCCAGTGATATGAGTTCCAGTTTATTTAATAAGTTTGCACAGTTTCTCCCTCACGACGATCGTCGAGCACCAGCGTGTGTTTACATAAAGACACACGCCGCCGCCATGTTGTTTCCCAGTGAGCTCACTGTCTCGATCAAGTCTTAAAGGGGGGGAGAAGCCATCAACGTGCAGCGTGTTATCATCGCCGTTCTTATTTAACCACGTCTCAGTAAACGCAAGAACAGAGGCAGTCCTGTACTCATGCATGTGGTTAATGTTGGCCTGTAACTCGTCCGTTTTATTGCGGAGGGAGCGTACATTAGCCAGGATGATAGATGGAAGCGGCCGTTGTTTACATGTCTCCCGTTTAAGCCTGGCTCTGATTCCTCCCTTTCTCTTTCCCCTCCTGGTTACCTTGTTATTTTTGTGAGCGGAGTTGTCTTGGCTGACTGAGTTATCCCGGAGAATTTCTTCGGGAAGCATGTTTGTGTTGATGGCATGATGAGTTTTAAATCCGAGCTGCAGCAGAATGTCTCTCGAGTAGGTGGTTCGCGACCCGCCAGGAACGTTGTTTCTGCTCGCAGTCACAAACTCCCAGAGGAGCCAAACGTGCAGAAATGCCCAAAAAAGGATTCGGGTATCCATGCCAATGGTAGATAATGTCCGGGGAATATTAAAAAGAAAAGAAAGAAAGAAAGAAGAAGACTGCCGTGTGCTGTAGTCCGTTTGTCACGGTGTTAACGGTGGTAAACAAAGAGCAGAGCTAAGAGAGGACAAGCGTGGGAAAAAAGAAAGTCTGCTTCGTCTGTGTAGTAGCGGCCAAAAGTTATAAAACACAATCTTCCTGTGTGTTCTTGGGAAGACCATGGAAAACAATATATCTAAAGAAAAATAAACAGTAGAAAAATGTAATTAATGCTAAATAAACGCAAAAAAACTGCAATGTGAGCTGGCCGCTCTTCCGCACGAGCAGCGATCCGGAACCGGAAGTCATGGCCATTAAAACGAGACCAACATCCCTCTTTACAAACTGTAATGATGAGCCCTTCATATGGTTATGTAAATCTTTAAACACTTTTATGCAAAGCTAAATGCTGTCAGTATATAAAAAGAGGAACAACTGACTTGCTGCACCCTGTCCTGTTGTTGAATCACATTCTTGTTTAAGATCGGTTTGCATCACTTTTCTAATGAAACAATGTTTTTTTTGTTTTTTTTGGTCCAGAGATATCTGGGGTTGGTTTCTCTATCTACAGGCTGAAGATATACGTGGTCTCGATCGGTCTGGTCATCATGATGTGTGCCGTCATCAGTGTTCAGTCGTAGAGAAGCTTAAGAAGAAAAAATAAACAACCACCTCTCCCCCAACAATCCTCTGTGGAGAGTTTGACCACTAGTAGCACAATGGAGCTACTTGTTTTCTTTTCTTTTTTGACTGAATATGTGTGACTTTTGTTTAAGCTGTGTGTATGTGAGTCTGCAGGGGGCACGGTGGTATATACACACTTATTTCACAGACTTCATGCTATTCCACTGATGGACTGTTGGTGGCGGTAAAACACAGAGAAATGAAGTTTGAGGAGGCAGAGGAAGAATATCAGCAAACATGGATGCAAATAATGAAGAGAGTAAAAATACAATTCTACAATTCTGCTTTAACTTATAAAAGTTTATTAGGATAGAAGTGACTCTACAAAGCTGGTTCAGTTTTATGTAGAAAAACTTAGAGACAGTAATACATGCTTTTATTTCCTCTCGTTTAGATTACTGTAACTCTCAGTACACACGTCTATATCAACAGAGTCTACACAAGTTACAGCTGGTCCAGAACGCAGCAGCCTGACTCCTCACCAAAACTAAAAAGAGAGACCACATCACTCCTGTTTTAGCCTCCCTTCATTAGCTCCCAGTACATTTTAGAATTGATTTTAAGGGTTTTATTTTTCACTTATAAAGCACGCTCTGGACTAGCACCAAAGTAAATATCTGATCTACTTACATGCCCGGTCGTAACCTGAGGTCATCAATCAGCCAAGGCACTGCTCGCCATTCCACAATCGAGGCTGAGGACCAAAGGTGACCAGGTCTTCTCCATCAGGGACATTGGTTAATCTCCCACTATTTTGTATTACTTATGTTTTTTAATCCTTCGCTTCCTCACGTTTCTCTTCTATTTGATTTTATTTTCATTGTGTAAAGCACTTTGTAACCTTGTTTTGAAACGTGCCAGATAAATTAAGTATTATTAAAAAGTATGATCAGGTCAAATAAATGACAGTTACTCATGCATCTGCTTGTTCCGTTTTCATTAAATTTGTTTGTTTTCAGATGGAACTATAAAAGTTCAGTCTTCTTTATGTTGCACACAGGAAATGCACAACATGTTAAATACAGACCAACGAGAGAGAACAAAGGAGTGGTTTTAACCACTGTTGGGCCACGCAGGCTTAGGACAGTTAAACAATGGACTTGGGCCTGCACCTCTGTGAGAAGCCTCATTTGAGTTATTCACTGAAATCACAAAGAGGCCTAAAAGGACTCTTAATCCCAGAATCCCCTGCAGTACTTCACACCTACGTGTGAAGTAAGGGGGAACCGGAACCTCTCTCTCCTCATTGGAGGGGACCTGAGGTAGACCCCCCATGAAGCAGGCCAGGCTACAAAGCTCCAAGACTTCCATTGCTCTTTCTCTTTCCGCGCGCTGACTTCAAGTGTTCGGAGACACAAGCTCACCTCCTGTTTTCTGCAACCATCTTCCTTTGTTTTAAGTTTTGGCGCGCAGGTAATCCGCGGCTGGCAGTGTTCTAAATTCCGAGCTCGGATTGTCCAGTGAACGCATCTCAGTTTCTCGGCGAACGTTAGACTATAACAGATTATCAGAAAGATAACGGTCTTATTCCGTCCTGCAATGAAAGGACATCAACGGACATCTTTCCACCCGACGGAGAACCAACGAAGCCGCTCTTGCTGTAAGGGACCCCCACCGCCATCAGACGCCTCTACACCAGGACGGACAGAAGATCTGTTTTATCGCCGGACTCCTTTTTCCTTCACCAATCGCAGGCAAAGCGATTCACAAGTGAGGCTTAATTAGGTCTGGGCAGAATTAGCTTTAGAGAGTGTTTTTAACAATTGTTTGAATGATGCGAAAACTGTAATTTTTCTCTTTGTTGGACTGCCGCGTCCTGAGTTTTATCTGTTTAAAACTCTTGTTGTTGTTTCGGACCGCTGCGTCCTATATGTGTTTAGCGTAACAGCGTTATAACCGGGTATTACTCTTCTGATCAGAAAGGCCAGTGTAAGCCGTATTAACTTTTTCGGCCATTGGTTTGTTTCTGTGAATGAAGGGAATTACTCCGAGTTGTGGATTCGGACTGTGATCCGGCCTCTTCAGGCACGCGTTTCTCTCTCTCTTTTCTCCTCCTCTTACTAACACACACACACAAACACACACACACATATTCCCGTGTAGACGCACATCTGGAGACTAACTCCACCACCGTGCCATTACGCACATAGTCTACACACCCACACACACATAGAGATCTGTACACTCGCGGCCATCCAGACGACTCAGAGACACCGATCGCGCAGGGCTGAACTCGGCCTCTTTTAGACATTAAGGCCACGTTAGGTCTTTGTTAGGTGTGTGCCATTGGAAGGGCGACCACGTGGGAAGAAGCAATCTCCCCCCTTTTCCCCCTCCTCTCTCTCTTTCATCCACGGACACAAACACACGCATGCACGCACGCACCCAGGTCTTTGTTAGGTGTGCGCCATCGTGAGCGACCACGTGGGTACGAAGCCATTTCCCCCTCTCTTCCCCTCCTCTCTCTCTCTCTCTCTCACACACACACACACACACACACACACACACACACACACCTCCTCCACAAGCCTTGCTTGATAATGTTTGTTGCTTAGATTAGTTTATAATAGTTATTTGTTTGATTAAGTTCATTGATTTTGGCTTGATGTTGCTTTGTTTAAATAAATTCTGTTATAATTTAAGAGAGCAGTTGTTTGTGATTACTGGTGTATTTGCATTGTGATATAAGCTGGGTGCGAAGGCTTTGTGTACGGATTTCACGCCTTCAATTTATTAAATATAGTTATTAATTATTAATAATATTATTAATTAAGTAACTAATTTGAGGCTGATTTGAGTGATATTTTGGTTATATTTCCCCGATTTCAGGGTGGTGCCCCAAACGAAATTAAACATAGTTTAATGATATTGTTATTTATATTATTAATGATTAAATATAATTATTAAAGAATATAACCAAAGTTGACTTGATACAACCCCAACACCACATTGGTAGAGAAGCAACATGACGCAAATTCTGAACTAATACGCGGACATAACTACACTTTCCACCCTTCAATGTCGTGAGTTGAAGGTTTATTTCTCTTGATTTGAATCCTCAAGTTGGATCCTTTTTTCCTTTGAAATGTCTCAAAAACACAAGATGAAACAATGACCTCTGAAGGGAGCAAAGAAAGTTGTAGTGCTGATTGTTGTCCTTCTATATGGCAGACAGCGTGAGACAACAGACAGCTTTCTAAAACGTGACAAACATCAACCAGTCTGCTGCTCTCACACACATTTAATATTCTGTTACCTGTCCTCTTGGGCCAATCAGAGAGGAGCTCAGTGCCAGATTGACTGAAGATAAATTCCTGATTTAGTTTTAGTCATTTCAGAGTCATATTAACAAAATACATTAAGAGAACTAAATCATTTATATTTTTCTACATAAACACTGACTCTCGAGTGAGAGGTTCACCTTCCGCTCGGCGTAGACATCAACATATATTAAAAATAATCTACATTGTAGCATTGGAGACGGTGTGCTCCATAACACTGATTTTCATTAAAATCTCTTAAAGAGTCCAACAGGATTTGATCAACCATACTAAAGTCCACTTGTTTATAATCATTCATCCATTTTGACCTCAGGACCTACAGTAACAAACTCTACACATCAAGAGAAATGAAATGGAGCTCAGAGAGAATTTATAAAAAAAAATTCACATCCTCAAAACATTAACCCAGTTTCAGTGTTTGTGGGTTTGACAGAAGAAGCAGCACATCGACAAGACTCGTTCTAACCCTGTGGTGTGTTTGTAACAGTGAAACAGAACACACACGTTGTAGCATCCAGGACAACAGAGGCTCGATCATGTTCATCTTTATGATTCTGGGTCTGCTGGCTGGCATCCAGGCACAAGGTAGGAGAAGAACATCATGTCATTATAATAATAATGAGAATAATTATTACTTTTAATTTGTGGGGAAAAGGACAAATAACAAAACTAAAAGTTAAATCATGTGATCATCTCCTGTAACTACAGATAGATTAGGGGGGAAACTATTTAATTGTACCAAAATAAACAATTCAATTATTCAGTACTTCATTATTTTCAACAATACTTTACATTTCATTAGTTGAGGGTATTTAGGGTATTAACTTTTTAGGTATTAAGTCTTTTCAAAAGGAAAATACGACGAGGGATTAGGGCCATGTTAAATTTTTTTTTTAATTTCGAAATTAAAATCGTAAATTTACGAGTGTAATCTCTTAAATTTACGAGTGTAATCTAGAAAATTAACGAGTTTGAGACCAGCCTACGCAAAATGATGAAAGTAGAACTCTTAAAGTCTTTTCCTCTACAGACAACTTCCTCCAAATCAGTGTGGTTCTTTCTTCAGTGTCTTGCAGTATCTTTTCAGGGTCCTGATATTTTATGACAATGTGAAGATGATGATGTGCCAAAAGCATGTGTAGTTTCATATCTGCATAAGTAAAACCCCAACACAACTATTTGTGTCTGTTATCGGTCTGCCTTGTTAAAGTGTCTCATGTGCAGAGACAGTTTGTGTCCTGTTGATCATTTTACAGATAAACAAGGTCATGAAAGTTGAAGTGAAACACAAGGAAGTAGTTTATTTCCTTATTAGTGAAACCTTTAGGACGAGATGCTCCACGTTTGTCATTTGAGAACAGGATGCTGCTGCTCTTCTGATATAGATTAAAATAACAACTTTATTCTTTTATTCTTTAAAGACTTTAAGACTTCTACTTTCATCATTTTCGCGCAGGCTGGTCTTGAACTTGTTCATTTATGAGATTAAACTCGTAAATGTATGACTTTAATCTCGTAAATTTACAATTTTAATCTTGTAAATTTACGACTTTAATGTCGATATTTTATTTTATTATTTTTTTAACGTGGCCCTAATCCTCCGTCGTAGGAAACAGCTTGCAATTTTATTTTATTTTATGTAAGGCAACAATTTAGATTTATTTTTGACGTTTGATGTTCAGCAGAAATAATACTGCAACAGTAATGCAAACAATGTAGTATATTATAAAAAGATGCATCTGTTTTCCCGGCCACTTGAAAAAGACTTCTCTGTTCCGTCTAATTTACAGATCAACATGAAGTGACCTCAGGTTTGAATTCATGATTACAAATAAATATGAGCTTCACTTGCGATACATGATTTTATCAGTTTGTGTGTTTGTATCTGTAATAAATGTAATCTAAGTGATGACATATTAACAAAGAGGGAGGGATTTTAAAGAATTTGCATGAAGTAATGACGAAGTGGAGAACCTTTATTACAGTAAATGTTTCATTATCTTTGTATATATTTATAAAAGTGTGAGACTTAAAACAGTTTCTCTCTAAAAGCATGCTGATGAAGCTTCAATGTTTTAAAAAAGAACCTCGTTCTCTGAAATAAGAGGAAAGAAAAGCCTAATTTTATCACTGAGCACAAGATAAGATATCCATAAGACGAGACGAGACAATAATGTATTTGTTGTCACAGCTTTGAGTTCTTACACAGGTGTGAGATGAGACAAGATGAGATAAGAAACTTTATTTATATATATAGATGGCTCCAAAATTAGAGCAAGAGAACAGTGTAAAAAACACAGCAGAGAATTAGATCAATTAAAATATAAAGTGTTAGAGGGATAAAAGCAAAGAAACAGTCCCTAACACAGCAACAATAATAAATAAAGTATTCTTCATGCTCCTTAAGTATGCATAATTAAAAAACATTATATTATATTACATATAATTAGTGATAAAATGTATGATATATAAATGTATTAATGTGAATGTAAGTCCAACATTCATTCCTGTTTTAGGTTTGTGTTTTTAACCTTCAGTCAGGTGATCATTTTCTGTGTTTGTCAAGAACTTTAAAATACAAGTAAACAAGTGATACATTGTTAACATGGAAATATTAATTAAAGTGTTTTTTTAATCATACACATGATTTTTATTTCTCTTCTTTCTGCAGGAACTCCTCGGTTTGTGCAGACAGGAACAGATTTACTTCTGGATGTGAAGAAACCTGTTGATCTGAAGGACATAGATTTATTTGCATGGAGTGTTGGCAGTGTTGCTGTTGTGAGACTAAATCATGGTCGCAAACCAACCTTTTCCCCAAATTATGCATCTAGAGCAGAATTGTCTGCACAAACTCACTCTCTACTGTTAAAGAACGTACAAAAGAGGGACAGTGGAGTTTACAGAGCGCGTGTTTTTGCTAACGATGCCATCACTGTAGCTGAATACAACGTCACAGTTCTGGGTACGTTTCTTTAATTTGAAAATATTGATACAGAGTTATTCCCTGTTGTAAAAAAGTCATCACACTTGCTTTGCTTCTTTCAGATCCAGTGTCTGGAGTGAAGCTGACAGTGAAACCCTGCAGCTCAGACTCCACTAACGTCACAATGATCTGCAGCACTGAGGACTCTCTCATCAGCAGCACGTTCACATGTAACAACCAAACCTGCTCTCACGAGGGAGGAGAGCGAGCAGAGATCATCACACCTGGTGCTTCTCTGGACGTCTACCTGGAGAACAGCTCAGTCATCTGTAACCATAGCAACCAGGTCAGCTCTACAAGGGACATCCAAAAGATTGAAGACTTTTGTGTAAAGCCTGAAGGTAAGAGTTAAAAACTAATCAACAATCTGACACTAATGCACAGTGAGGATTTTTGCCTGAATAATAACAAACAGATCATTTTCTCCAATTTTCTTTATTGTGTTTCAGCTATTGGCAGGTGATAAGATTTAGAATTTTAAAAAAAGTAATTGCCTAGGTGACAGAAACAGGGTCATGATTTAAGACCTACCAATGTCGACATGACATTTCCAAGGCCGGGTTTGTAATGCAGTTATCTCCATCCAAGTCTTTTTTTCTTAATAGGCTAAACAAAAATGATTAAATAATCCAGAAAAAATTATTTGCTACTGATTGGCTATGGCTTAGCTATGACTATTAATAGGCAAGACAAAACATCTTTTTAAAGTTGAAAAGATCACTGAAATGTATTCTCCACTATGACTTTAAAGGGGCAATATGTATCTTGGACATCTAGTGTTTGAAATTGGTACTGCAGTTCAATTAAAAACATGAACGAGAGCTGTCTGCCCCCTCCTCCCTAAAGTCAATGCTCATGAAGGTTGCCATGTCTCAGACACTGAAGCTTCAGTGTTTAGCCAGGTCTGCATCAGTCTGGAAACCTTTCTGCCTCTCCATTTTTCAAAAGCATCGCCAATATTTATCCTAGTTATACCTTGTTTCTGCTCACTTTAAAGTTTAAAGTTGTTATAGAACTTCCTCTTTGCCTTACTAATAATAAATGATGACTCATTAAATACTAAACTCAGGCTGGCACTTGAATGTGATTATTTGATTTGACACTAAAATGGCCATTAAAACGAGACCAACATCCCTCTTTACAAACTGTAATGATGAGCCCTTCATATGGTTATGTAAATCTTTAAACACTTTTATGCAAAGCTAAATGCTGTCAGTATGCAAAAAGAGGAACAACTGACTTGCTGCACCCTGTCCTGTTGTTGAATCACATTCTTGTTTAAGATCGGTTTGCATCACTTTTCTAATGAAACAATGTTTTTTTCTTTTTTTTTGGTCCAGAGTTATCTGGGGTTGGTTTCTCTATCTACAGGCTGAAGATATACGTGGTCTCGATCGGTCTGGTCATCATGATGTGTGCCGTCATCAGTGTTCACGTCGTAGAGAAGCTTAAGAAGAAAAAATAAACAACCACCTGTCCCCCAACAATCCTCTGTGGAGAGTTTGACCACTAGTAGCACAATGGAGCTACTTGTTTTCTTTTCTTTTTTGACTGAATATGTGTGACTTTTGTTTAAGCTGTGTGTATGTGAGTCTGCAGGGGGCACGGTGGTATATACACACTTATTTCACAGACTTCATGCTATTCCACTGATGGACTGTTGGTGGCGGTAAAACACAGAGAAATGAAGTTTGAGGAGGCAGAGGAAGAATATCAGCAAACATGGATGCAAATAATGAAGAGAGTAAAAATACCTGTACAATTCTGCTTTGACTTATTAAAGTTTATTAGGATAGAAGTGACTCTACAAAGCTGGTTCAGTTTCATGTAGAAAAACTTAGAGACAGTAATACATGCTTTTATTTCCTCTCGTTTAGATTACTGTAACTCTCAGTACACACGTCTATATCAACAGAGTCTACACAAGTTACAGCTGGTCCAGAACGCAGCAGCCCGACTCCTCACCAAAACTAAAAAGAGAGACCACATCACTCCTGTTTTAGCCTCCCTTCATTAGCTCCCAGTACATTTTAGAATTGATTTTAAGGGTTTTATTGTTCACTTATAAAGCACGCTCTGGACTAGCACCAAAGTAAATATCTGATCTACTTACATGCCCGGTCGTAACCTGAGGTCATCAATCAGCCAAGGCACTGCTCGCCATTCCACAATCGAGGCTGAGGACCAAAGGTGACCAGGTCTTCTCCATCAGGGACCCCTGAAGTGGCGTCATTAGCCCGCCTCATGTTATTGACCCTAACCCACTCACTTTACTAACAGAGTTTTATCAGCTGGAATATGTATTCCTAAAAGACTCACAGGACCATTTGATCATTTAACCGGAGCCTGGCACGGTGTCTGAACACTTTTTTCCTTCAATGATTCAAGTTTAAGAATACAACATTTTTCATAGTTTGGTTTCAATCCAGATAAAGAGGCAAAACAATGTAGCTCAACAACAATACTCCTTTTCATTATTACCATTTGTGGAACTTGTGTTGGTTAATCTCCCACTCTTTTGTATTATTTATTTTTTTTAATCATTCCCTTCCTCACGTTTCTCTTCTATTTGATTTTATTTTCATTGTGTAAAGCACTTTGTAACCTTGTTTTGAAACGTGCCAGATAAATTAAGTGTTATTAAAAAGTATGATCAGGTCAAATAAATGACACTTACTCATGCATCTGCTTGTTCTGTGTTCATTCAATTTGTTTGTTTTCAGATGGAACTATAAAAGTTCAGTCTTCTTTATGTTGCACACAGGAAATGCACAACATGTTAAATATAGACCAACGAGAGAGAACAAAGGAGTGGTTTTAACCACATTGATAGAGAGAAGCAACATGACGCAAATTCTGAACTAATACGCGGACATAACTACACTTTCCACCCTTCAGTGTCGTGAGTTGAAGGTTTATTTCTCTTGATTTGAATCCTCAAGTTGGATCCTTTTTTCCTTTGAAATGTCTCAAAAACACAAGATGAAACAATGACCTCTGAAGGGAGCAAAGAAAAACAAGTTGTAGAGCTGATTGTTCTACTTCTATATGGCAGATAAATAACGAACATCAACCAGTCTGCTGCTCTCACACACATTTAATATCCTGTTACCTGTCCTCTTGGGCCAATCAGAGAGGAGCTCAGTGCCAGATTGACTGCAGGTGTACTCTATCTCACCTCCTCTGGAGTAAATCGAGTATGATTGAACAAAGGAAAAAAACAAGTTAAATTCCTGACTTAGTTTTAGTCATTTCAGAGTCACAAAGTACGTTAAGAGAACTAAATCATTTATATTTTTCTACATAAACACTGACTCTCGAGTGAGAGGTTCACCTTCCTCTCGGCGTAGACATCAACATATATTAAAAATAATCTACATTGTAGCATTGGAGACGATGTGCTCCATAACACTGATTTTCATTAAAATCTCTAAAAGAGTCCAACAGGATTTGATCAACCATACTAAAGTCCACGTGTTTATAATCTTTCATCCATTTTGACCTCAGGACCTACAGTAACAAACTCTACACATCAAGAGAAATGAAATGGAGCTCAGAGAGAAGTTATAAAAAAATTTCACATCCTCAAAACATTAACTCAGTTTCAGTGTTTGTGGGTTTGACAGAAGAAGCAGCACGTCGACAAGGCTCGCTCTAACCCTGTGGTGTGTTTGTAACAGTGAAACAGAACACACACGTTGTAGCATCCAGGACAACAGAGGCTCGATCATGTTCATCTTTATGATTCTGGGTCTGCTGGCTGGCATCCAGGCACAAGGTAGGAGAAGAACATCATCTTATTATAATAATAATGAGAATAATTATTACTTTTAATTTGTGGGGAAAAGGACAAATAACAAAACTAAAAGTTAAATCATGTGATCATCTCCTGTAACTACAGATAGATTAGGGGGAAAACTATTTAATTGCAACAAAATAAACGATTCAATTATTCAATTCTCAAGTTTTTTTAACTATATTTTACATTTCATTAGTTGAGGGTATTTAGGGTTTAATCTCACGTTTTATTAGAGAACAGGAATGAGTCTTTTCAAAAAGAAACAGTTTCACTATTTTATTTTATTTAACACAACTTAGATTTTTTTTTGACGTTTTTATGTTCGGCAAACATAATACTGCAACAGTAATGCAAACAATGTAATGTTTATTATAAAAAGATGCAGCTGTTTTCCCGGCCACATGAAAAAGACTTCTCTGCTCCGTCTAATTTACAGATCAACATGAAGTGACCTCAGGTTTGAATTCATGATTACAAATAAATATGAGCTTCTCTTGCGATACATGATTTTATCAGTTTGTGTGTTTGTATCTGTAATAAATGTAATCTAAGTGATGACATATTAAGAAAGAGGGATGGATTTTAAAGAATTTGCATGAAGGAAAGACAAAGTGGAAAACCTTTATTACAGTAAATGTTTCATTGTCTTTGTATATATTTATAAAAGTGTGAGACTTAAAACAGTTTCTCTCTAAAAGCATGCTGATGAAGCTTCAATTTTTTAAAAAAAGAACCTCGTTCTCTGAAATAAGAGGAAAGAAAAGCCTAATTTTATCACTGAGCACAAGATAAGATATCCATAAGACGAGACGAGACAATAATGTATTTGTTTTCACAGCTTTGAGACGAGATAAGATAAGAAACTTTATTTATATATAGATGGCTCCAAAATTAGAGCAAGAGAACAGTGTAAAAAACACAGCAGAGAATTAGATCAATTAAAATATAAAGTGTTAGAGGGATAAATGCAAAGAAACAGTCCCTAACACAGCAACAATAATAAGTATTCTTCACGCTCCTTTTCAAACATTTAACTAGAAATTTTTGTTTTCTTACGCACGATTCTTTTATGGGTTTGTTTGTTTTGTTTTTTTGACAATAAAAAAGAAAGTACATGTTCGAAATAGAGACTTCAATCAATCAATGCAAGTATGCATAATTTATTATATATAATTAATAATAAAATATATGATATATAAATGTATTAATGTGAATGTAACTACAACATTCATTCCTGTTTTAGGTTTGTGTTTTTAACCTTCAGTCAGGTGATCATTTTCTGTGTTTGTCAAGAACTTTAAGATACAAGTAAACAAGTGATACATTGTTAACATGGAAATATTGATTGAAGTTTTTTTAATCATACACATGATTTTTATTTCTCTTCTTTCTGCAGTGACTCCTCGGTTTGTGCAGACAGGAACAGATTTACTTCTGGATGTGAAGAAACCTGTTGATCTGAAGGACATAGATTTATTTACATGGAGTGTCAATGGCAGTGTTGCTGTTGTGAGACTAAATCATGGTGGTAAACCAGTCATTTCCCCAAATTTTAAATCTAGAGCAGAATTGTCTGCACAAACTCACTCTCTACTGTTAAAGAACGTACAAAAGAGGGACAGCGGAGTTTACAGAGCACGTGTTGCTGCTGAGAGGAACTCAGATGTAGCTGAATACAACGTCACAGTTCTGGGTACGTTTCTTTAATTTGAAAATATTGATACAAAGTCGTTCCCTGTTGTAAAAAAAGTCATCACACTTGCTTTGCTTCTTTCAGATCCAGTGTCTGGAGTGAAGCTGACAGTGAAACTCTGCAGCTCAGACTCCACTAACGTCACAGTGATCTGCAGCACTGAGGACTCTCTCATCAGCAGCACGTTCACAGGTGACACACAAACCTGCTCTCACGAGGGAGGAGAGCGAGCAGAGATCATCACACCTGGTGGTTCTCTGGACGTCTACCTGGAGCACGGCTCAGTCATCTGTAACCATAGCAACCAGGTCAGCTATACAAGGGACATCCAAAAGATTGAAGATCTTTGTAGAAAGCCTGAAGGTAAGAGTTAAAAACTACAATTTGACGCTAATACAATGAACAGTGTGGATTGTAGCCTAAATAAAAAACAACAGATCACCTTTTTTTGGTGAAACAATATGATTCTTTCTCCAGATTTTTTTGTAAAATAATAATAAAATATATTATTAATATTGCTAGAAATAATTGCCTAGGAGACAGAAATAAGGTCACGATTAAAGACCAACCAATGTTGACATTTTCATGGCCCAATTTGTAATGCAGAGTTATCTCAGTCCATGTTATTTTTTAATAAACAAAAATCATTGAATCTTCCAGAAAAAAAAATTTGATTTGCTATATAAATTTACTAACTATGTTGAAAAGATCACTGACATTTATTCTCCACTATGACTTTAATGGTGCAATATGTAACTCTGACACCTAGTGTTTAAAACGGGTACTGCAGTCCAAATCCAAAACATTGGAGAGAACTCTTTCTGCGTCCTCCGTAGATGAAGCGATGCATCTAATCCTGTCCCGAGGTTTCTAACAAATCTCCTCCTCTCTTATTGCCGACTCATGTTCTGTTAAACTGTGGCTGGTAAAATGTCAAAGGATCTTCCTGTTTGCATGTAAATCACTGGTGAGAGTCCAACCCTCCTACAGCAGTGACAGGCACCAACAATAACCTTATATGGTCATTGTTGATCTGGTTTAGTTTGGTCGTCATAGAAAGAGGCAAACATGAAGAACTTCCCTTTTTCTTTTCACCAATGCAGTTTAAAGTTGTTATAGAACTTCCCCTTTGCCCTACTTATAATAAATGATAATGAATCATTAAATACTGAGCTCAGGCTGATACTTGAATGTGATTATTTGATTTGACACTAAAATGGCCATTAAAGAGGTCATGTTATCCCCCTTTTTCACCTTTCCAAACAGTCCCCCTGTGGTCTAAATGAAACATCTGTGCTGTGCTTTGGTCAAAATATAACATGAATCAAGCACCAAAGGAGGTTTGTGACCCTGTATAAACCAGCTCTCTCAGAACGCTCCGTTTTGGTGTGTGTGTCTCTTTAAATGCAATGACCCCCCCTGAGTTTTCCCTGTAGACATCACTCCTCTGTAGTGAGAATAAAAATGGCGGACCTGCTCAAAAGTTTTGTTCTAGGCTGGGGGTGTAGTCTATGGGTGGAGATACCAGGGGAGGGGAGGGGTTGTTTTTTTTTGCCAGAATCCCACTATGACATCACAAGGAGAGCAAATGTGAAACAGAGCATTTTTCTCTGTGTTGTAAGACTTATGCAGACCACAAACAAAGGATTGGATGGATTTATTTCACATTTTGTGGGTCGGTAGACACTCAGGGTACCCAAATATATGTTCAGAAACACTGTCAAAGTGGATTTTTCATAATATGTCCCCTTTAAAACGAGACCAACGTTGATCATCACAAACTGTCGAACTGTTTCTTTAAATCAAAGCTAAATGCTGTCAGTCTGCAAACGAGACCAACATCCCTCTTTACAAACAGTAATGATGAGCCCTTCATATGGTTATGTACAATTTTCAACACTTTCATGTAAAGCTAAATGCTGTCAGTATGCAAAAAGAGGAACAACTGACTTGCTGCACCCTGTCCTGTTGTTGAATCACATTCTTGTTTAAGATCGGTTTGCATCACTTTTCTAATGAAACAATGTTTTTGTTTTTTTTTGGTCCAGAGATATCTGGGGTTGGTTTCTCTATCTACAGGCTGAAGATATACGTGGTCTCGATCGGTCTGGTCATCATGATGTGTGCCGTCATCAGTGTTCACGTCGTAGAGAAGCTTAAGAAGAAAAAATAAACAACCACCTCTCCCCCAACAATCCTCTGTGGAGAGTTTGACCACTAGTAGCACAATGGAGCTACTTGTTTTCTTTTCTTTTTTGACTGAATATGTGTGACTTTTGTTTAAGCTGTGTGTATGTGAGTCTGCAGGGGGCACGGTGGTATATACACACTTATTTCACAGACTTCATGCTATTCCACTGATGGACTGTTGGTGGCGGTAAAACACAGAGAAATGAAGTTTGAGGAGGCAGAGGAAGAATATCAGCAAACATGGATGCAAATAATGAAGAGAGTAAAAATACCTGTACAATTCTGCTTTGACTTATTAAAGTTTATTAGGATAGAAGTGACTCAGCACTTTTGTAAAGCTTCATAGACATATTATAAATACCTTTTTTATCAATAAAATTAATGTAAAAAAAAAAAAAAAGCAATCACATTGTTTCTTTACTATACACACAGTTCATCCATCATAAAATGCTATCATTTCCCTCCATCCATTATTCGGGGTTGCGAGTGGGAGTGCTGGAGCCGATCCCCGCTGTCATTAGCTGAGAGGCGGGGTAAACCCTGGACTGTTCCCAGTTAATCACAGGGCAAAATGATTTTATTTCTTAAATTAAATTGTTTACATTGGCCTCTTGTAAATAAATTCATTGCTCAGAGTTGATGTTAAAAGGTTTTTGAGGATGATACAGGATGAACATAAAATGCAATATTTGTAATGTTGTTTGTCCTATTTACAATATTAATAATGATTATTATAAAATATTAATCAATGATATTTCACAGTATTTGTCCAAGCATCATATTGGACCCTCAGTAATAAACTCTCACTCTATAATATGTTGTGAAGCTACAGTAATAACAAAAGCATTGTACATATATTGTACGCATCGATATATTGGATGGATAATGGCTAATAGGTGAGAGAGTTCGATGTGTTTGGTGTTAATTCACTTGTTTTATTGTTTCTTTTTGCTGACATGAAGTTCAGTGTGAAGCAGTAAACTTATTCATTCATTCTTTAAATGAGCTACACAAGCTGAGGAGATCATCATGGACAAGCCAACATGGGGTATAGTGTCAGGCCAAACTTACTTTTTACATTCTGCATGGTAAAGGTTCATGTTGAGTGATACATTTGCTTTAAAAAAAAGCTGGATGAGATTTATTTTATTTTATTTTATCTTTATTCACATTAAGCTTTAAAGGAACATTTGATAAGAAGCATCAAGATGATCAAATATTTGCAAAAACACAAATTAGCAAAAAACTATGTAAAAAAAAATAGAACGTAACATTTGAAATATATACAGTAAATTAATTTCAAAAATTAAAATATCTACATCAAAACAGTTCTATTGTATGTGTCACCTGATTGTTAACAGCAAAGGTGTCTCCATATAGCATGTGACATAAATGATCTCTATAAACATATAATTTATGCAGCTTCATTGGCTCCTGGTTAAACATCGCATGACCTTCAAAATTCTGCTCCTCACCTTCAAGGCCATCCACAACCTCGCTGCATTCAACTCACTGCACCACCCACCCGTCTGTCGACCATGGGGGTCCAGGGCCTTCAGCCGCTTCATCTCGTTTTCAAGGGAGGTCCAACCCACCAGAACATTCATTCTGTATTGCTACTCCACCCACACAATGTAAACAGGCACAAGATTTCACATCACATATTAACTATTAACATTGTAAGTATTGACACTAATGATGGTAATTACAAAGATTACTGTACAATCAGAAGCCTCCTTATTAAGGGAGCAGGAAGAAATTATTATTGGAAGCAGTGGAAGGACGATTTAATAAAAAATAAAAAAAGTTAATTGTTCATAGGTTATCTGATGCCAGTCAGAAGGTGCTTGTTGTTATAATTCATAATAAAATCAGCAATCTGACTGTAGTTGGGTCTTTCAACTTCATTGCATGACTCAAGTAGCTAGTCCACGACCGACGCACAGAAAAAGAAGACGCAGTCAGAAGTCCTTCACTGCTACTAAACTAAACTAAACTAAAGTGGTCATTCCTGCAAGAGAAGTGTGTTGAAGACATCATATTGAACTGTTTCAGGACTTTGGAGGTTTTTCCACCGTTGCATACAGGCTCTCTGGCTGAGCGTTGTCTCTGGGCTGAGTGGGTGCTTCCGAGTCGATGGAAGGCCCCAACAAGGAGTAGATGGTGGGTTGAGGACCAGCTGGGGCATCATTTGTTGGTCTCTGCTTCAGATGAAGGTCTGTATTCACAGCCTTTAACACACAACATAAGAATGGTTATTTTGCTATTTCATATCCTTTGTGATTTCAAATTGGGCTTTTATAATGTATTAGCACTGAAATAAATAACAGCCCATGAACTCCTTAACAGACATATAATCCTTCATATTAAGTGAGAAGATAAAAACTGTTGCTTCAGCCCAGACTTCTTGTACAAGCATGTTAGTACAATTTATCAAACAGAAAGCTACTGCTACATTATTTGTCTGATTTGCGATTGAGAAAACATCCCACAAAGACTCAGTTACAGTCAGGTCATTAAAGGGATACTTCACACATTTGCATTAATCTTTGTATCATTAGAAACCTGGTAGTATTTTTGAATGGTCGTGCATCCTGCCCTCATTTTCCCCTGAGATGGGAAATCTTTGTATTTCTGAGTCTGAAAAGGAGCTTCCAGTGACGCAGAATTACAATTTTTGCGTCACTGGAAGCTGCTAGCGGTGTGAAACTACAACGCTAGTTCCTCATATTTTCGACCACTGAAGCTACAGACCAATCACAGATCAGTGGGTGGGAACTCACTCCCAGAATCGAAACTTAACGTCCGCCATATTGCTTGGAAGCTATGCTAACAGGCTCTATGGAGAAAGCTGATAATGGCGAAAAAAGTATGAATATAGCGGCGAGACGGCTGCTGCCGACAGACTGGTCTTGTGTGTCGGCTGCTGCGGCCGCCACTGGCCACAGAGGCACTATTTGCCTATGGACACAGACATAGAGTCTGTTTTCTGCCAGGAATTTCCAAGATCAATTCTGGAAGAAATCTCTGAATCAGTTGAGGAAACGGTCTTATGTGTTGAAGTAAATATGTCTGTAAATGTTTTTATTACTTTATTTCTACTGCTATACTGTATATTTTGGAGAAACTGTAACGATCGAATTGCCCTCTGGGATTAATAAAGTATTTCTGATTCTGAACGAGAGGACCTTAGTGGGAGTGGCCTGCGGTGCTGTGCATTCTGGGATTTGGTGTCTTTCATCAACATGAGCCAAAAAGACACTTTCTGTCTTTTCTCAGCCAAGAAGGCACCAACTTCAAAATGTATTTCACATTTCTACATATATGACCCAATGTCAACACAGATTCATGTTTCAATGGGTGAAGTATCCCTTTGAGTTCTGTGACTGAATTTGCTGGTTTGATGACGATCAGAAGGCTATTCGGTTCGACCTGCCACACAGAACCACAACACCCCATAACTTCAAAGGTTTAATACATTTACAACTGTTGGGAAGAAGTCGTCTGCATCTAGAAATTAGCTATGGTTTTTTACATCAGTTCTCAATCATTAATTTGTTTAAGAATTACTTCACTTCTGACTAATTTGAGAAATTGGCATTAAAAAATATTTCTCCTTACCTGAGGATCTTCATAGACTGTATTTTCCATGTTCTCTGCTTTATCTGCAGATCAGTCATAAAGAAACATGTTGAAACTACATTAACATTACTGGAGCTGATTACTTTCTGGATTTTTTTGGTGTGATTTTGAGAGTCACTTTTTCTACATTGAAAAATGTTTTCAGTTCATTTATTAATAGTAAGGAATGCAATCAAAATGCATAAACATTTTATAATGGGAACTCATTTTAATAATTTGTAAATGATAAACAGTTTTGAATTGCCATCCTCAAATGTTGTAAATTCATGTGAATTTAAAAGTTCTTTACATGTGATTTATTTTGTTAACATTGTGAATTGTTTATTTATTCTAACTCTAAGGTGTGGCTTCTAAGTGTAACTACTGTGCTGTCTTTATCAGATCGCCCTGATAAGAGGATTCACTCATAAGGGACGTCTTTTGAATGATAATAAAAACATCAACACAGGGGAGCAGAATGTAATCATCTGAAGGGTAAATTCAGTGTGAGGTAAACAATAAGGATTTTCTGATTTCACATTTAAATTCAGTTTAAATTAAAACTTAACTTACTTTGTTTTCTCCTTCAATGATAAATTCAAATTACAGCCAAAACAACAACAAGAGATAAGATGATGGCTACAACAATCGGTGTAACATTATTTGGGCCGCCGTTCAAAACTGTAAAGAAAACAGAAAGCCAGATTAGAAATTCATACTTGGCTGAACTCTTGCAGCATACCTGAGAGTGTGATATATCACCACAATCTCACAGACCTGATCTGTAGTAAAATATGAAATTGGTCTAATCAACCCTGAATGGATGGTGCCCTAAAGTCACAATTTAAAACTACATGGAAGGATAGTCACCTCCTGGTTTTACAGATCACCTTATACATTTCTGACATTGTATTTTTTTAAATAGATTGTTATCTCCTTTGGTGACCTGTTGTTACTGGCATGTAAATGTAATTCTTTACTTTGTCTTGACTTCTTTTAATAAGACTCTAAAGGCTGTGTGACTGAATTGACCATCAGGGGTTAATAACACATCTGAATCTAATAAAATCAATTTCATTGACAGTTTTTAGCTTTTAAACCATTAATGCTAGCCAATTTATATGTCAAATAATCTCTGCTTTGTATCATTTTTGCTGGAAAATTAAAACTATTTTGTCTCAAATGATATGGTTCAACTCCAATATATGAATTAGTCAATTACCTATCTCCTGGGAGATGTTTGTTGAAAATGGCATTATCTTTATAAATTATATAATTCATTTAAATGGAAAAATCTATTCATGTAAAATGTATTGTGAATTATTTGGAATAATTTGAAATAAATACCATCAGTTAGTATTTGCGATTCCTTTGGCTTGGAGGAAAACAATTAAAAGTACTGAAAGAAATATTTTGGTCTGTAGACCTCTAAACAAATGTATTTGTGGCTTAAAGGGAAAAATGAGAAATCATTTGATGCATACATTTTTCTTGAAGGGAAAATGATTTACATTATATATCCGACAAATTTCAAACTTACTTTGAGGGGATATTTGATACCCCTTTGCCATGGAGACAGGTGAATACTTTAACTTATATTTCTGTTATAGATACTAAATCACAATACTTTCAACTTAAAATTCTATACAACATCTTGCCTACAAGAAAAATGCTCTCAGAATGGGGTTTAGGATCCAAACTGTCGCTTCTGTAAATCTGAATCTGAAGACCTGCTGCATCTTTTTTGGTTTTGATCACATGTGGGGATTTTTTGTATGAGTGACACTGAAAAAAATGTCTAGCTCTTTATTCAGTATCGCTGAATGACAATGAGCCCTCAAACAATAATTCTTTGTGAATTAAAAATTGGATGTTCAGGTATTTTAATACAATTATTTTGTTGGGTAAGAGATTTATTTCTGAATTGAAAGGGAAAGAACGTTTGACGTTCCCTAATGTTCTCTTTTTTTTTAACATTATTTTACGTTAGAGGGCGTTATCACAGAGAGGGAACAATGAATGAAACAAATGAGATGGATCGCACTAAGGCCATGTTTAGAAGAATGATGAACATGATGACTGGTTTTGTTTTTTTTGTGTGATTTTTGTTAATGGTCCGTCACGTGTAAGTATAATGTTTTGTATATTGTGTGTATTGTTTTAATGTTTTACATAAAAAATAAAAACTAGTTTTATTGTTTTTAAACTCAATTGATTGACAAGCTAGCACTGATTAGTCTTTAATCATGGCAATGTTTCTGCTACAGTTATTTCATCAAAATGCATGAAAAAAATGATCTCCTACCAACACAGCTGAAACACAATGGAGAATATTTCTATCGTTGTTTCATCAAAAGAGAAATAAGTATCTGTATGTTTTTATTCAGGCTACAGTCCACACTGTTCATTTACGTCAAATTGTAGTTATTAACTCTTACCTTCAGGCTTTACACAAAAGTCTTCAATCTTTTGGATGTCCCTTGTAGAGCTGACCTGGTTGCTATGGTTACAGATGACTGAGCCGTTCTTCAGGTAGACGTCCAGAGAACCACCAGGTGTGATGATCTCTGCTCGCTCTCCTCCCTTGTGAGAGCAGGTTTGGTTGTCACATGTGAACGTGCTGTTGATGAGAGAGTCCTCAGTGCTGCAGATCACTGTGACGTTAGTGGAGTTTGAGCTGCAGGGTTTCACTGTCAGCTTCACTCCAGACACTGGATCTGAAAGAAGCAAAGCAGGTGTGATGACTTTTTTTACAACAGGGAATAACTCTGTATCAATATTTTCAAATTAAAGAAACGTACCCAGAACTGTGACGTTGTATTCAACTACATCTGAAATACTCGCACCAGAAACACGCGCTCTGTAAACTCCGCTGTCCCTCTTTTGTACGTTCTTTAACAGTAGAGAGTGATTTTGTGCAGACAATTCTGCTCTAGATTTAAAATTTGGAAAAATTGTTGGTTTACCACCATGATTTAGTCTCACAACAGCAACACTGCCAACAATCCATGTAAATAAATCTGTCTCCTTCAGAACAACAGGTTCCTGCACATCCAGAAGTAAATCTGTTCCTGTCTGCACAAACCGAGGAGTCACTGCAGAAAGAAGAGAAATAAAAATCATGTGTATGATTAAAAAAACACTTTAATCAATATTTCCATGTTAACAATGTATCACTTGTTTACTTGTATCTTAAAGTTCTTGACAAACACAGAAAATGATCACCTGACTGAAGGTTAAAGAGGACATATTATCCCCCTTTTCCCCCTTTTCAAACAGTCCCCCTGTGGTCTAAATGAAACATCTGTGCTGTGCTTTGATCAAAATATAACATGAATCAAGCACCAGAGGAGGTTTGTGACCCTGTTTTAACCAGCTCTCTCAGAACGCTCCGTTCTGGCGTGTGTGTCTCTTTAAATGCAATGAGCCCCCCCCCCCCCTGAGTTTTCCTGTTAGACATCACTCCTCTGTAGTGAGAACAAAAATGGCAGACCAGCACAAAAGTTTTGCACTAGGCTGGGGGTGGAGTCCATGGGTGGAGATATCAGGGGAGGGGAGGGGATTTTTTTTAACCAGAATCCCACTGTGACATCACAAGGAGAGCACATTTGAAACAGAGCATTTTTCTCTGTGTTGTAAGACTTATGCAGACCGCAAACAAAGGACTGGATGGGTTTATTTCACATTTTGTGGGTCGGTAGACACTCAGGTTACCCAAATATATGTTCAAAAACACTGTACAAGTGGATTTTTCATAACACGTCCCCTTTAAAAAACACAAACCTAAAACAGGAATGAATGTTTTAATATACATACTTTGTTAATCCCCAAGGGGAAATTCTGGTTTACACTCTGTTATTGAGAGACACGCTACTCACACACAAAGGCCAGATATACAAACATGCACAAACGGGAGCTATGAACAAAAGAGGTGTCAGAGTGGGACTGATACACAGTGAGCGCGTCATAGCTGTTTGGGGTTAAGGCCTTACTTAAGAACAATTTGGCCGCACGACCTGGAACGTCTCAAACAAACAGACGAACTCCCATACAACCTAGGTCCCTACACACTGAGCTACTACCGCCCATGATTCATGATTTGGATTTATACTGTAATTAGGCTACCGCTTATAATGATTAGTAACTACATGCTACAGTAATATAACAGAGTTCTTTACATTATGTAAAAACAAATTCTGCTCATGTTGTAAAATATTCTTAAAAATCTGTGTGTTTTTTGATTAAACATTTTTCTCAACATATCCAGGTAAATGTAACTGATGTAGAAACAGATATGAAGATTGTCACTTTCTCTATTTATATGGCTCGCAACAAACAGGACGACTAGAAGTGCAGCTAAAGGGGGCACTGCACAATCCCACTCAGGAAAACCACATTTAGTCAGGGTGTCTTTTCCTTCAGAGCATCACATCAGTGGTTTTTAATACCGCAATCTTTAGTTCAGATTTCAACACCATACTCCCCGCCAGCCTCCATTCCAAGCTGGTTGACATACTTTACTAAACACCTCCCTGAGTGCTTGGATCCTGGATCTTTGCATCAAACTGTAGAAAACACTAATGGAAGTCTTAACATCTCCAGTTCACTCAGTGATCACAAGCTCTAAAGTCTTTCACTTTGATTATTTACATTCAATCCACTGACCAGCCGCTGACAATAACAATCATTATGTCTCAGTTTAAAGTATGAAGGCCTTGTATAAATTCTCAGTGTTGCATTAATAAAAAAACAGATTACATTGTTAGATCTAACTATCATTAAAGCCGTGCAGAAGTACAGATATTTACAAAAGACACTTCAACAACAGGAAACATACACTAAATAAAGTTCTTACCTTGTGTAGCACATAAATGCAGCAGAGAAAAAGAGAAGAGAAGTACGAGGGGCCCCATTCTAAGAAATGAGCGACGAGCGGAAGTGATCTGGCTGTTTAGAGCTTATCACCTGCTTACTTCCTCATCTTTTTGTGAAACAGAGGATGATGTGTCGTTATTTGCATTGCCTGCATCAGACTTTCTTACAGCAGTTTGTGACTTTATGGAAGTAGTTAATCTTTAATCTGATGGTCTGGACTGCTGCAGACCATTTAGAGGCATCAGTATTAAAGGATTCAGTTTAATTTCCAAGAAAATGGAGGGTAGTTAAACGCAGGGACGTTACTGGGATGACAAAACTGGTTCACTGAGAAGTGTGGCCTGAAACAAATATCAATTTATGATCCTTACTAACTTCACCAATCCTATCTACTTTATAATACAAGATTATGGATACATTATTATATACATTATACAATTTAAAGTACTTAAACATCCCAACACATTGCTAGTTAGTTCATTACAAGTAAGACAGAGTGCATTTCTTTCCTATGCACCTGTCTTATTGAATAGATGGGCAACCTTTTAATTTAAAGTACAAACAAAAGAAAAATTCTGCATTGATATGAAAACTACGAGCAGCATTCTGTAAAAAAGACCTAATTGTTGGTTTGAACATAAGTCTCCCCTCTGACAGGGCAAATAGCCAAACACAGTTTAAGATTTTGGGGGTGGCACTTGGGGTGGCCACTCAGATTTCTAGGGGGCCCCACCCCTGGTCGCCCCTCTCTCTGCTCCCCCTACAGGTATCTACATACCTTTAAGCAGTACAATACATTGCTGTTAGATTAGATACTGCATACATTCAGAGATCCTGGGCCTCAGTATTTGGCTTTAAAATCTAAAACTTCTAATGAATGACAAAGAACAAAATATGTTTTTTATAACTCATAATCAGCTTTATTAAATCACTTATGTCAGAAATAATTTTCCCATTTCATCAGTCTGTCCTCATTTTAAACACTTTATACATCCATCATTCCTCTCTTTTCCTCACCTGTCATGACTAATCATCATTGTTGCTCATTTAAAGTAGAATCATTATCAGTAACTTACAAACATCTCTTTCACATTTTCATCCCTCATCACTCAGGTGTGGGTCATCTCCTCAGTCCTCCTCAGGTCCTTGTCGTTTAATAAAAAAGCCAATATGGGACTTCAACAACGTTTGACATCAGTAACATGAAATTATAGCACAGAAGGTTTCTACACACATAATGCTTAATGTTGTATAAAAAAGTCAGATGTGCATTTACATCAATGTAATGTACAACAACCCCTCTGGACATGCCCCTGGATGGCATGAATTCATTCGTATGAGTTTGTTTGAGACAGACACACTGCATTTAGCCTTGTAGAAAAGATTATATATATATTCTTAAGTCCTCAAATTCAAACACAATCAGTTTGTAAGTGCTTTTAGCAGTATAAAAACACATTTTAATCAAAGGTTTTAAACATAAGCAGCTAAACTTCCTAAGGTGCAAATGTACATACCGTACTTACATAAAGTGCTAACTTTCTATATTAAACAGCAGCATCTTTTTACTTGACCAAAAGTAAACAGAGCACATTTAATGTGAATGTTTTTAGTTGGTGTGCTACATTAGTGTAACAGACTCTACATACTGCTTGATCTACAGCATATTCTAGTGCATTGCAATGTGAGAAAAACAGGAAATAGAGTCTTTTTGCGGTGCATGGTGTGGGGAAACTGCGACAGCTTGATAAACGGACTTACTTCATCTTCCTTTTTAGTTACAGAAAAAAACAAGCTGAAACCTAAAACATGGGGTACTTTCACGTTATGTGTGAGTATTGTATGGGTGAGTATACTTCTCTACCAAACTGTCTGTGGAAGTTTTGAACCTTACCAAATGAGATCATTTACCCATGAGAGTGGGAACTTCACATTCAAACTGATTAACATACTTTCATGACACCCTTTGATCAGAGGGGGAACCCAAACCGACCCATTAAGTTTTTGGTACTTTCCACCCACATGGAGGTTTTGTCCACAAGGGTCGCCAATCAACACAAACTGAAACGACCTCACGGGAGCTTTAAATGAATTATGAAAGTGTCTACTGTAAATTATACAGAATATCTAGCAGTTGTAGTAAGGGAGTGTGTTATGCTGTCATATGAATATATTTAAACCAGTGTAAAACATTTCCCATCATATGTAGGACTAAGGCATACATAAAGTTGTCCAGAGCTTTCCAACTTGCTGTTGCATCTTTTGGTGCTACTGGGACCTAGATATCTTAAGTCCAAAACAGTCTAAAAGACAGTCTCCCACTGATTTGCTGTATACGTTGAACTTGGCTGTTTCCTGCTAGTTGCTCGAAATAAAAAATACTCCAGTCTTGACCAGTCCAAGTGTTCAAATCTAATGCTCTATACTGTTGGATTCTTGCTACAATGTCTGCCCTTCTCAGAACATTTTAATGCATTCAAACCCTTTCAATGACATACAGACAGTAACTTGTATCTCCACACATTTGGCATGCTCACTTACGTCCAACAAATCACGAAGGCCGGGGAGCAGATAACCCAGAAAAGAAGGAGATAAGGAGGACGTGAGAGAGAAGAAGGAAGAGGAGAATTAGAACGAAGATGTTCAGCATGAAACAACAAGCTCTTCACAGAGTCTCATTTGTCTGATAGAGGAGAGGAGAGATGCATGAATGAATCAATTAAGGTTCGAAAAAATCTTTGTGTAGAAACTAACGTTCGTCGTTTTAGGGCTTTACAGTTGGTTCTTACTAGAGAGGCCTTTAGTGGACAAAGAGTGAACTTTTACCTGGTAACTGGAGACGGGGGAAAGAGTTTGTTAGGAAAAGAGCCAAAGTTTGAATCATTCAGTCCTGATCAGGAATTACTTTATAAAAGCCTGGTTCAAGGATCCTTTTGTAGTCTTTTTTCAGATGTTTTCTGTACCTCTCAAAACGTTTATCTGTTTCCAGTTCTTAATCAGATTCCACCGGATGAACTTTAAGAGGGCACCTAATGGGCAAAAGTATATGGACACCCTATCATTAAGCTTACAGTGTGTGTGGTTGAATATCTCCCCTTCCTGGCTGTAGATATTTGCTCTCATTAAGCCACATAATCATGAGGTCGGCCAATGATTATGAGTGATAAGAAGTGGTGGAAGAAATACCCAAATCTTTTACATTTCTGCAAAATAAAAAAACAATTTCATTCAAATATGGTTTGGTATTATACTCTGTGCCTTCATGTTGTTGTTTTTGTCATTTTCCAACTCCCATTGTCCCAGTGTTAGGGCACTGTTTGAAATCTATTCTGAAAACTAAACGCTGTTATCAATTAAAACAGTTTGTGGCATTTGCGCCCAAGTGTACGGGCCTATCTTCTTCTGCAGTCTGCTGATTTTGCACTGCCCTGCCCCTAACTGGTGTGTGTATAACAACCTCCTTTTTCCATTTACAAGTATTGACATCAATACTCGTAAACTCCTGTTCAGTAGCGCGCGAGTACGTCTACCGGAAGAGCGGCTGTGGCTCAGTTTGTAGAGTTGGTCGTCTCTCAACCGGAAGGTCGAGGGTTCGATCCCCGGCTCCTGCAGCAACATGTCCGATCTGTCCATGGGCAAGACGCTTGACTCCTGCTGCTTCGTCTGAGGCGTTTGAACATGTATGAGTAGGAGACTTCTGATGGTCTCACTACACAGCAGCCTCTGCCATCAGTGTGTGAATGTGTAGGTGTGACCTGCAGCGTAAAAGCGCTTTGAGTAGTCAGAAGACTAGAAGTGCTAGACAAGCTCAAGTCCATTCATCATATCAATACTTCTTCTTCTAAAGTTCATCATAAGTTCAAAGAAGCAGGAAATGAAAATACTAGAGTTTGCATTTCAGTTCACTCCAAAGGTTTCATCTGTAAGAGGTCAGGGGAAGGAGTAAGTTTCAACCACACGAAATGTGCAAAGCAACACAAGAAAACGATGCTGACCTCACCTTGTGTGTAGAAGCAGAGATGTTATTCAGACCTCCTTTTTTGTATGTTATCATAATTACGATAACAGCCCTGAACCAAAAGGTTTCCATATACTTTTGTCCTTTTTTGAGAATCGAAATAGCTTCTTCTTCAATGCCGCTCATAGATTGCATAACCAATCAGCTTTAATTACGTCTGACTTTGGTGATTGTGCAAGGGTGAGCCCCTCAAAAGATGACACCATTGAAAACTTCACTCTTTCAACTCTGTATCGCCCTCTCACCCAATTTTTTTCTCACACTCAAACACAACTCCCAAAGAGAGAAAAAAAAACACTTGAATTCCAGCTCAGTCAGATATCAGATAACTAATAGATAAATAAAATAAAAGTAAACAAGTGATACATTGTTAACATGGAAATATTGATTAAAGTGTTCTTTTAATCATACACATGATTTTTATTTCTCTTCTCTCTGCAGGGACTCCTGTGTTTGTGCAGACAGGAAACGATTTACTTCTGGATGTGAAGGAACCTGTTGTTCTGAAGGAGGGAGATTATTTTATATGGGAGGTCAATGGCAGTGTTAATGTTACTGGTTATTATTATTATTATTGGTATTGAACCATCCTTTCCAGAAAGTTATAAATCTAGAGCAGAATTTTCTGCACAAAATCACTCTCTACTGTTAAAGAACGTACAAAAGAGGGACAGCGGAGTTTACAGAGCACGTGTTTCTGGTGCGAGTATTTCAGATGTAGTTGAATACAGCGTCACAGTTCTGGGTACGTTTCTTTAATTTGAAAATATTGATACAGAGTTGTTCCCTGTTTTAAAAAAAGTCATCACACTTGCTTTGCTTCTTGCAGATCCAGTGTCTGGAGTGAAGCTGACAGTGAAACTCTGCAGCTCAGACTCCACTAACGTCACAGTGATCTGCAGCACTGAGGACTCTCTCATCAACAGCACGTTCACATGTGACACACAAACCTGCTCTCACGAGGGAGGAGAGCAAGCAGAGATCATCACACCTGGTGCTTCTCTGGACGTCTACCTGGAGAACGGCTCAGTCATCTGTAACCATAGCAACCAGGTCAGCTCTACAAGGGACATCCAAAAAATTGAAGATCTTTGTATGAAGTATGAAGGTAGGAGTTAAAAACTACAATTTGACGCTAATATAATAAACAGTGTGGATTGTAGCCTAAATAAAAAACAACAGAGTAAACACATTTTTTTGATGAAACAATATGATTTTTTCACCAGATTTTTTTATGGTGTTTCAGCTTTTGGCAGGTGATCAAATATATTATTAATATTGCAAAAAATAATTGCCTAGGAGACAGAAATAAGGTCATGATTAAAGACCGATTCCGAGGTTTCTAACAAATCTCCTCCTCTCTTATTGCCGACTCATGTTCTGTTAAACTGTGGCTGGTAAAATGTCAAAGGATCTTCCTGTTTGCATGTAAATCGCTGGTGAGAGTCCAACCCTCCTACAGCAGTGACAGGCACCAACAATAACCTTATATGGTCATTGTTGATCTGGTTTAGTTTGGTCGTCATAGAGAGAGGCAAACATGAAGAACTTCCCTTTTTCTTTTCACCAATGCAGTTTAAAGTTGTTATAGAACTTCCCCTTTGCCCTACTTATAATAAATGATAATGAATCATTAAATACTGAGCTCAGGCTGATACTTGAATGTGATTATTTGATTTGACACTAAAATGGCCATTAAAGAGGTCATGTTATCCCCCTTTTCCCCCTTTTCAAACAGTCCCCCTGTGGTCCAAATGAAACATCTGTGCTGTGCTTTGATCAAAATATAACATGAATCAAGCACCAGAGGAGTTTTGTGACCCTGTATAAACCAGCTCTCTCAGAACGCTCCGTTTTGGTGTGTGTGTCTCTTTAAATGCAATGAGCCCCCCCCCCTGAGTTTTCCCTGTAGACATCACTCCTCTGTAGTGAGAATAAAAATGGCGGACCTGCGCAAACGTTTTGTTCTAGGCAGGGGGTGGAGTCTATGGGTGGAGATATCAGGGGAGGGGAGGGATTTTATTTTGCCAGAATCCCACTATGACATCACAAGGAGAGCAAATGTGAAACAGAGCATTTTTCCCAGTGTTGTAAGACTTATGCAGACCACAAACAAAGGACTGGATGGGGTTATTTCACATTCTGTGGGTCGGTAGACACTCAGGTTACCCAAATATATGTTCAAAAACACTGTCAAAGTGGATTTTTCATAATATGTCCCCTTTAAAACGAGACCAACGCTGATCATCACAAACTGTCGAACTGTTTCTTTAAATCAAAGCTAAATGCTGTCAGTATGCAAAAAGAGGAACAACTGACTTGCTGCACCCTGTCCTGTTGTTGAATCACATTCTTGTTTAAGATCGGTTTGCATCACTTTTCTAATGAAACAATGTTTTTGTTTTTTTTGGTCCAGAGATATCTGGGGTTGGTTTCTCTATCTACAGGTTGAAGATATACGTGGTCTCGATCGGTCTGGTCATCATGATGTGTGCCGTCATCAGTGTTCACGTCGTAGAGAAGCTTAAGAAGAAAAAATAAACAACCACCTCTCCCCCAACAATCCTCTGTGGAGAGTTTGACCACTAGTAGCACAATGGAGCTACTTGTTTTCTTTTCTTTTTTGACTGAATACGTGTGACTTTTGTTTAAGCTGTGTGTATGTGAGTCTGCAGGGGGCACGGTGGTATATACACACTTATTTCACAGACTTCATGCTATTCCACTGATGGACTGTTGGTGGCGGTAAAACACAGAGAAATGAAGTTTGAGGAGGCAGAGGAAGAATATCAGCAAACATGGATGCAAATAATGAAGAGAGTAAAAATACCTGTACAATTCTGCTTTGACTTATAAAGTTTATTAGGATAGAAGTGACTCTACAAAGCTGGTTCAGTTTCATGTAGAAAAACTTAGAGACAGTAATACATGCTTTTATTTTTGTAAAGCTTCATAGACATATTATAAAAACCTTTTTTATCAATAAAATTAATGTTAAAAAAGCAATCACATTGTTTATTTACTATACACACAGTTCATCCATCATAAAATGCTATCATTTCCCTCCATCCATTATTCGGGGTTGCGAGTGGGGGGGCTGGAGCCGATCCCCGCTGTCATTAGCTGAGAGGCGGGGTAAACCCTGGACTGTTCCCAGTTAATCACAGGGCAAAATGATTTTATTTCATGAACTAAATTGTTTACATTGGCCTCTTGTAAATAAATGATAAATTAATAATTTTTTTATAAATTAAAAAGGCTTTATTCACGTTAAGGTTCAAAGAAACATTTGATAAGAAGCATCAAAAACACAAATTAGGAATAAAACTATGTAAAAAAAATAGAACTATGTAACATTTCAAATATATACAGTAAATTAATTAAAAATCTAAATATCTTTATTAAAACAGTTCTATTGTATGTGTCACCTGATTGTTAACAGCAAAGGTGTCTCCATATAGCATGTGACATAAATGATCTCTATAAACATATAATTTATGCAGCTTCATTGGCTCCTGGTTAAACATCGCATGACCTTCAAAATTCTGCTCCTCACCTTCAAGGCCATCCACAACCTCGCTCCTCTGAACCTCTCTGAACTCCTGCACATCAACACACTCTCAGGTCTTCTTCTTCCATTCAACTCACTGCACCACCTGCCCGTCTGTCGACCATGGGGGTCCAGGGCCTTCAGCCGCTCTTGAAGTCCAAATGGTATTATTCATCAGCAGATTTAAATGTACATTCATTGATGAATACCCTCTTGAGATGAATCATCTCGTTTTCAAGGGAGGTACAACCCACCAGGGCATTCATTCTGTATTGGATCCGTTGCAGTTTGCATATCAGAGGCACATTGGTGTGGAGGATGCTATCATCTTCCTGACCCACAAAGCCCTGTCACACCTGGAGACGCAGGGAAGCACTGTGAGAGTCATGTTCTTTGACTTCTCCAGTGCTTTCAATACCATCCAGCCATGCCTCCTGAGGGACAAACTGCTGGATATGTATCTGCACCCTGACACCACAGCTTGGATTTTTAACTACCTCACGGGCCGGCCACAGTATGTCAGAGTCGACCGCTGTGTCTCTGATGTAGTGACGGGCAACACAGGAGTACCTCAAGGAACTGTTCTGGCGCCTTTTCTCTTCACTCTCTTCACATCAGACTTCAGGTTTAACTCTGGTTCCTGCCACCTCCAAAAGTTTTCCGACGACTTCTCCATTGTTGGGTGCATCACTGATGACGACGAGAAGGAGTACAGAGGACTGTTAGAGAGCTTCGTCACATGGTGCGAAAGCAACCACCTGAAGCTCAACATCAGCAAAACAAAGGAGGTGGTAATGGACTACCGGAAGAAGAAGAGGACCCCTGCCCCAGTCATCATCCAGGGGGAGGAAGTGGAGAGGGTGGACTCATACAAGTACCTTGGGGTCCACATCAACAATAAACTGGACTGGTCTCACAACTCTGACGCCCTCTTCAGGAAGGGACAGAGCAGGATGTTCTTCCTGAGGAGACTCAGTTCAGTGTCTGCAACAGACTCCTGAAGACCTTCTACCAGTCTGTGGTGGCCAGCGCCCTCTTCTTTGCTGTGGCGTGCTGGTGGGGTGGCATCAAGCCGAATTTCCCCTCTGGGGATCAATAAAGTATTATCCTTAATCCTTATTGCTACTCCACACAATGTAAACAGGCAGGAGATTTCACATCACATATTGACTATTAACATTGTAAGTATTGACACTAATGATGGTAAGGACAAAGGTTATAATCAGAAGCCTCCTTATTAAGGGGGCAGGAAGAAATTATTATTGGAAGCAGTGGAAGGGCGATTTAATAAAAAATATAAAAAGTTAATTGTTCATAGGTTATCTGATGCCAGTCAGAAGGCGCTTGTTGTTATAATTCATAATAAAATCAGCAATCTGACTGTAGTTGGGTCTTTCAACTTCATTGCATGACTCAAGTAGCTAGTCCACGACCGACGCACAGAAAAAGAAGACGCAGTCAGAAGTCCTTCACTGCTACTAAACTAAACTAAACTAAAGTGGTCATTCCTGCAAGAGAAGTGTGTTGAAGACATCATATTGAACTGTTTCAGGACTTTGGAGGTTTTTCCACCGTTGCATACAGGCTCTCTGGCTGAGCGTTGTCTCTGGGCTGAGTGGGTGCTTCCGAGCCGATGGAAGGCCCCAACAAGGAGTAGATGGTGGGTTGAGGACCAGCTGGGGCATCATTTGTTGGTCTCTGCTTCAGATGAAGGTCTGTATTCACAGCCTTTAACACACAACATAAGAATGGTTATTTTGCTATTTCATATCCTTTGTGATTTCAAATTGGGCTTTTATAATGTATTAGCACTGAAATAAATAACAGCCCATGAACTCCTTAACAGACATATAATCCTTCATATTAAGTGAGAAGATAAAAACTGTTGCTTCAGTCCAGACATCTTGAAAAGCATGTTAGTACAATTTATCACAGAAAGCTACTGCTACATTATTTGTCTGATTTGTGACTGAGAAAACATCCCACAAAGACTCAGTTACAGTCAGGTCATCACGTTCTGTGACTGAATTTGCTGGTTTGATGTCGAGCAGAAGGCTATTCAGTTCGACCTGCAACACAGAACCACAACACCCCATAACTTCAAAGGTTTAATACATTTACAACTGTTGGGAAGAAGTCGTCATGGATCTAGAAATGAGCTATGGTTTTCTTTATACCAGCCTGTCAGCACATTTTAATATGGGGTGGAAATGGGTATTTGTCAGCCCTCAGGAGCTGCAGTTTTGGGAACTTCCACATGGGCTTTATTTTTAACACTGGTGTGATCTCAATAATAGTACACAGACTTTTGAGCCCACAGCACCTTGCAGAACCTGCATTTTTTGTTTTTGCAAAGACGCCACTTTTATGAAGTTGCAAAAAATGAGGGGAAAACAAGTTTTAAAAAGCAGACAAACATACATAGCAGACTTACTGCAGTCATAATGGACAAATTGCGACATGATACTGTTGCAGCAGCAGGTTGGAAGAGATGGATTGCCATCCAACATTCATCTGGAAATCAATCGTTTTTCAGCTTCATTGCAATACATTGAAGCACAAGAAAACAGAACAACCAGAGACATGAGCTGCAAGCATCTGGCTGGTAGGAGCAAGCAGCAGGACCTGGAAGAGCAGATCAATGAAGAGGTTAGTGTTATAAGAGCTCATTGAACAGACCACTATGTAAGTTCAGTCAGGAATACTCTCGTCATAGATTTAACCATTTATTGCACTCATAGTTTGTTCAGTTGTATTTAACAGTATTGTTTCTGCTCTTAGCTCTCAGCAGTATCAGTGCAACATACCACCGATTTTATTGAGAGCGCAAACCTTTAATTTCCTCCATGGGGACATGCAGAACAGAGCCTGAATGTGCATGTAAAGGTACTAACATCTTGCAGATATAACAAGCAAACAATTCATCCTAGAGTATAAAATGTGATGACTGAAGCTGGTGGAGGGAGAATTTCACAGCAGTGTCTAGCAGCACAGTGGATGTGATGCAGGAGGAGTGAGAGGCAGAATGGTTTAAATAGACCGCCTTGTTGTCAGAGTGTGAAAATGATTGGTTGGCATTGGGGCAGGTCTCAAATCAGCTGATGGCCGCTAACGCAGGGCTCCAAATGTGTGAAGGCATGACCAATAGAACATGAGCAAGTGAGGAATTTGAAAACAGTAATGTCTCTGGCCTGTCTCTTCACATCCGTTCTCAATCATTAATTTGTTTAAGAATTACTTCACTTCTGACTAATTTGAGAAATTGGTATTAAAAAATATTCCTCCTTACCTGAGGATCTTCATAGACTGTATTTTCCATGTTCTCTGCTTTATCTGCAGATCAGTCATAAAGAAACATGTTGAAACTACATTAACATTACTGGAGCTGATTACTTTCTGGATTTTTTTGGTGTGATTTTGAGAGTCACTTTTTCTACATTGAAAAATGTTTTCAGTTCATTTATTAATAGTAAGGAATGCAATCAAAATGCATAAACATTTTATAATGGGAACTCATTTTAATAATTTGTAAATGATAAACAGTTTTGAATTGCCATCCTCAAATGTTGTAAATTCATGTGAATTTAAAAGTTACATGTGATTTATTTTGTTAACATTGTGAATTGTTTATTTATTCTAACTCTAAGGTGTGGCTTCTAAGTGTAACTGCTGCGCTGTCTTTATCAGATCGCCCTGATAAGAGGATTCACTCATAAGGGACGTCTTTTGAATGATAATAAAAACATCAACACAGGGGAGCAGAATGTAATTATCTAAAGGGTAAATTCAGTGTGAGGTAAACAATAAAGATTTTCTGATTTCACATTTAAATTCAGTTTAAATTAAAACTTAACTTACTTTGTTTTCTCCTTCGATGATAAATAAATCCTCCAATTCCAGCCAAAATAACAAAAAAGATGATGGCTACAACAATCAGTGCAAGTTTATTTGGGCCGCCGCCTTTCGATGCTGTAAAGAAAACAGAAAGCCAGATTAGAAATTCATACTTGGCTGAACTCTTGCAGCATACCTGAGAGTGTGATATATCACCACAATCTCACAGACCTGATCTGTAGTAAAATATGAAATTGGTCTAATCAACCCTGAATGGATGGTGCCCTAAAGTCACAATTTAAAACTACATGGAAGGATAGTCACCTCCTGGTTTTACAGATCACCTTATACATTTCTGACATTGTATTTTTTTAAATAGATTGTTATCTCCTCTGCTGACCTGTTGTTACTGAATGTAATTCTTTACTTTGTCTTGACTTCTTTTAATAAGACTCTAAAGGCTGTGTGACTGAATTGACCTTCAGGGATTAATGAAACATCTGAATCTCATAAAATCAATATCATTGACAGTTTTTAGCTTTTAAACAATTAATGATAGTCCATTTATGCGTCAAATAATCTCTGTTTCGTTTCATTTTATAGGCTACAGGGCGTAATCACAAACAGAGAGGGAACAATGAGTGACTGAAATGAGATGGATCGCACTAAGGCCATGTTTAGAAGAATGATGAACATGATGACTGGTTTGGTCTTTGTTTTCTTCTTGTGGTTTTTGTTAATGGTCTGTCATGTGTACGTTTATATTGTGTGTGTGTTGTTATAAAAAATGAATAAAAACTATTTTGATTTGTTTTTTTTAAGCCAATTGATTAACAAATTATCACTGATTAGTCTTAAATCATGACAATGTTTCTGCTGAAATTATTTCTTCAGAATTTATGAACAAAATTATCTCCTACCAACACAGCTGAAACACAATGGAGAAGATTTATATCACTGTTTCATCAACAACAACAAAAAAAAGCATCTGTTGGTTTTTATTCAGGCTACAGTCCACACTGGTTATTAGCATCAAATTGTAGTTATTAACTCTTACCTTCAGACTTTAAACAAAAGTCTTCAATCTTTTGGATGTCCCTTGTAGAGCTGACCTGGTTGCTATGGTTACAGATGACTGAGCCGTTCTCCAGGTAGACGTCCAGAGAAGCACCAGGTGTGATGATCTCTGCTCGCTCTCCTCCCTCGTGAGAGCAGGTTTGTGTGTCACATGTGAACGTGCTGCTGATGAGAGAGTCCTCAGTGCTGCAGATCACTGTGACGTTAGTGGAGTCTGAGCTGCAGAGTTTCACTGTCAGCTTCACTCCAGACACTGGATCTGCAAGAAGCAAAGCAAGTGTGATGACTTTTTTTACAACAGGGAATAACTCTGTATCAATATTTTCAAATTAAAGAAACGTACCCAGAACTGTGACGCTGTATTCAACTACATCTGAAATACTCGCACCAGAAACACGTGCTCTGTAAACTCCGCTGTCCCTCTTTTGTACGTTCTTTAACAGTAGAGAGTTTTTTTGTGCAGACAATTCTGCTCTAGATTTAAAATTTGGAAAAATTGTTGGTTTACCACCATGAGCTAGTCTCACAACAGCAACACTGCCAACAATCCATGTAAATAAATCTGTCTCATTCAGAACAACCGGTTTGTTCACATCCAGACGTAAATCTTTTCCTGTCTGCACAAACACAGGAGTCACTGCAGAAAGAAGAGAAATAAAAATCATGTGTATGATTAAAAAAACACTTTAATTAATATTTCCATGTTAACAATGTATCACTTGTTTACTTGTATCTTAAAGTTCTTGACAAACACAGAAAATGATCACCTGACTGAAGGTTAAAGAGGACATATTATCCCCCTTTTCCCCCTTTTCAAACAGTCTCCTGTGGTCTAAATGAAACATCTGTGCTTTGATCAAAATATAACATGAATCAAGCACCAGAGGAGGTTTGTGACCTTGTATAAACCAGCTTTCTCAGAACGCTCCGTTCTGGTGTGTGTGTCTCTTTAAATGCAATGACTGATACACAGTGAGCGCGTCATAGCTGTTTGGGGTTAAGGCCTTACTTAAGAACAATTTGGCCGTACTTGGGAGGTGACCTGGAACGTCTCAAACAAACAGACAAACCTCCATACTACCTAGGTCCCTACAGATTGAGCTACTACTGCCGCCCATGATTCATGATTCATGATTTGGATGTATACTGTAAATAGGCTATCACTTATAATGATTAATAGTTACATGCTACAGTAATATAACAGAGTTCTTTACATTTTGTAAAAAATGTTACTGCTTAAAAATCTGTGTGTTTTTTGATTAAACATTTTTCTCAACATATCCGGGTAAATGTAACTGATGTAGAAACAGATATGAAGATTGTCACTTTCTCTATTTATATGGCTCGCAACAAACAGGACAACTAGAAGTGCATCTAAAGGGGGCACTGCACAATCCCACTCAGGAAAACCACATTTAGTCAGGGTGTCTTTTCCTTCAGAGCATCACATCAGTGGTTTTTAATACCGCAATCTTTAGTTCAGATTTCAACACCATACTCCCCGCCAGCCTCCATTCCAAGCTGGTTGACATACTTTACTAAACACCTCCCTGAGTGCTTGGATCCTGGACATCCTGTCAAACAGATCCCAGGTGGTCAGAGTGGGCAGACACACCCGCAGCCCCTGCACCCTCAACACTGGAGCACCACAAGGCTGTGTCCTAAGCCCCCTAGTCTTCACCCTATACACACACAACTGTGTGGCCACGAGAAGCTCCAACATCATTGTGAAATTTGCAGCTGACACGGCGGTGGTTGGCCCCATCAGCACCAGCATCAACATTCACACTCTTCACCATTGCACACTTTTGCAAAACTCACCTCTTCAACATCGCCTACAACCACTAACAATAACTAAGAACTCTCAACCTCCTTCTTTTACAGTATTTCTTAGTTGTATTGTTTTTCTTCTGTTTTTGTTGTTGACCTTGTTAAGCGTCTTTGAGTATTTAGAAAAGCACTATAGAAGTCTAATTTATTATCATTATTATTATTACTTAACTATGTACACTTTAATACCCAAATGGTATTGTCTATATCTGTATTTTTCTGATCTAATGAACTCATGTGAATGGGTTATATTTAATTATATGATGCCAAAGAACTTCTGGGAAAAAGACTGCAGATGAAAATTATCCTTTCAGCTAACTCTGATACATTTACATCAGTCTGAATGTTGATTCATGTACACTGTCCCTCTTCACATAAAGAGACAAAAAAAAACTTGAGCACAGCAGCAACACATTCTCCCTGATGTTTCACACGTATGCTTGCTCGTTTTCACACGCCAATATGTTTTAACGAAAACACACACACACACACACACACACAGACTAAGTGACACAATTTCAAGTTCCCTTTTGTCCTCAAGCTTCTTTTTTTTACAGCTTAATACTTAATTATTTTCAGTGACTGTAAAGTTCACAAATACAATAGTTTTTTAGATTTCTCACTCAGAAATATAAAGTCCCATAGCAGGGAACTCCATGACAGTAAGACAGTCATTTCAAAGGAGTGGAGGATGGACCGTTAGATTAACGCCTAAAGCCTCGGCTTTGTCAAACCGTTTGGGCGGTTTGCAATGTGAAGATAAGGAGGACCCTGACCCTCAGCTATAACACACTTAGTCCCTTTTTATACTTTCCATTTCAAGTTTTATGTATCAGGATAAAAGAACAGTTTATCTTCACTATAACTACTATACAGCTACTCAAACTGTAGAAACACTAATGGAAGTCTTAACATCTCCAGTTCACTCAGTGATCACAAGCTCTGAAGTCTTTCACTTTGATTATTTACATTCAATCCACTGACCAGCCGCTGACAATAACAATCATTATGTCTCAGTTTAAAGTATGAAGCCTTGTATAAATTCTCAGTGTTGCATTAATGAAAAAACAGATTACATTGTTAGATCTAACTATCATTAAAGCCGTGCAGAAGTACAGATATTTACAAAAGACACTTCAACAACAGGAAACATACACTAAATAAAGTTCTTACCTTGTGTAGCACATAAATGCAGCAGAGAAAAAGAGAAGAGAAGTACGAGAGGCCCCATTCTAAGAAATGAGCGTCAAGCGGAAGTGATCTGGCTGTTTAGAGCTTATCATCTGCCTACTTCCTCATCTTTTTTTCATCAGAAAAGAAAAGCGCAAATAGTCCTTGGATTGAACATTTTAAAATGTTGTTTTTTTCTCTATGCAAATGTTGTAAAACAACATGCAAGTTTCTGTGCTATGATACATATCCTCTTCAAAAAGTTTTGTCGCGCTCTGTGAAACAGAGGATGATGTGTCGTTATTTGCATTGCCTGCATCAGACAGCAGTTTGTGACTTTATGAAAATAGTTAATCTTTAATCTGATGGTCTGAACTGCTGCAGACCATTTAGAGGCATCAGTATTAAATCATTCAGTTTCATTTCCAAGAAAATGGAGGGTAGTTAAACGCAGGGACGTTACTGGGATGACCCAACTGGTTCACTGAGAAGTGTGGCCTGAAACAAATATCAATATAGATGGGATAGATAGAATAGATGGGCAACCTTTTAATTTACAAGTTAAAGTACAAACAAAAGAAAAATTCTGCATTGATATGAAAACTACGAGCAGCATTCTGTAAAAAAGACCTAATTGTTGGTTTGAACATAAGTCTCCCCTCTGACAGGGCAAATAGCCAAACACAGTTTAAGATTTTGGGGGTGGCACTTGGGGTGGCCACTCAGATTTCTAGGGGGCCCCACCCCTGGTCGCCCCTCTCTCTGCTCCCCCTACAGGTATCTACATACCTTTAAGCAGTACAATACATTGCTGTTAGATTAGATACTGCATACAGTCAGAGATCCTGGGCCTCAGTATTTGGCTTTAAAATCTAAAACTTCTAATGAATGACAAAGAACAAAATATGTTTTTTATAACTCATAATCAGCTTTATTAAATCACTTATGTCAGAAATAATTTTCCCATTTCATCAGTCTGTCCTCATTTTAAACACTTTATACATCCATCATTCCTCTCTTTTCCTCACCTGTCATGACTAATCATCATTGTTGCTCATTTAAAGTAGAATCATTATCAGTAACTTACAAACATCTCTTTCACATTTTCATCCCTCATCACTCAGGTGTGGGTCATCTCCTCAGTCCTCCTCAGGTCCTTGTTGTTTTTAAAAAAAGCCAATATGGGACTTTGACAAAGTTTGGCATTAGTAACATGAAATTATAGCACAGAAGGCTTCTACACACATAATGCTTAATGTTGTATAAAAAAGTCAGATGTGCATTTACATCAATGTTATGTACAACAACTGTATGTGATGGCACCAGGGGCGTGTCCAGACTTTTTATGACTGGGGTGGCCCAACTGGGGCACTGACTTATGCAGGGGTGGCCTGCAGTGTGATGTGCACTCAAACACACGAATAAATATCAATCATTTACCTTTTCTAACCTCACCAATAATATCTACTTTATAACACAAGACAATGTAAACATTAGCTTCATTTTTTTATTTTTACAAACAAAAGAAAATGTGCTGCATTGATATATAAGGAAAATAGCTTGCAGCCTTTGCAAAAAAAAAGACCTAATAGTTGATTTTACCAAGTTCCGCCTCTGACAGGAAACATGGCCAGGAGTGGCCAATCAGATTTTTAGGGGGTCCCATGCCACCCCTCTGGACATGCCCCTGGATGGCATGAATTCATTCGTATGAGTTTGTTTGAGACAGACACACTGCATTTAGCCTTGTAGAAAAGATTATATATATATTCTTAAGTCCTCAAATTCAAACACAATCAGTTTGTAAGTGCTTTTAGCAGTATAAAAACACATTTTAATCAAAGGTTTTAAACATAAGCAGCTAAACTTCCTAAGGTGCAAATGTACATACCGTACTTACATAAAGTGCTAACTTTCTATATTAAACAGCAGCATCTTTTTACTTGACCAAAAGTAAACAGAGCACATTTAATGTGAATGTTTTTAGTTGGTGTGCTACATTAGTGTAACAGACTCTACATACTGCTTGATCTACAGCATATTCTAGTGCATTGCAATGTGAGAAAAACAGGAAATAGAGTCTGTTTGCAGTGCATGGTGTGGGGAAACTGCGACAGCTTGATAAACGGACTTACTTCATCTTCCTTTTTAGTTACAGAAAAAAACAAGCTGAAACCTAAAACATGGAGTACTTTCACGTTATGTGTGAGTATTGTATGGGTGAGTATACTTCTCTACCAAACTGTCTGTGGAAGTTTTGAACCTTACCAACCCTCCTTGAGATCATTTACCCATGAGAGTCGGAACTTCACATTCAAACTGATTAACATACTTTCATGACACCCTTTGATCAGAGGGGGAACCCAAACCGACGTGTTAAGTTTTCAGTACTTTCCACCCACAGGGATTTTTTTTTTTTTTTTTTTTTACCTGTGTGGGTATTTTCTCCATGAATAAATCAATCATTCTATTATTATCTTTGATTATACAGTATGAACTCGGCATGCTGCACTTTATTCAACTTGCTACTGAAATCCTTAATTTTATCATGTGATGCTTTAGTGTGTTTTTATGTGTTTTTATGTGTTTTTATGTGCTGTCCTGTAAATGTTTGTGTGTCATACATAGGAAAAGTCAGCAAAGAGATGAGAGGTACCGCTTTGTCCACAAGGGGCGCCAATCAACACAAACTGAAACGACCTCACGGGAGCTTTAAATGAATTATGAAAGTGTCTACTGTAAATTATACAGAATATCTAGCAGTTGTAGTAAGGGAGTGTGTTATGCTGTCATATGAATACATTTAAACCAGTGTAAAACATTTCCCATCATATGTAGGACTAAGGCATACATAAAGTTGTCCAGAGCTTTCCAACTTGCTGTTGCATCTTTTGGTGCTACTGGGACCTAGATATCTTAAGTCCAAAACAGTCTAAAAGACAGTCTCCCACTGATTTGCTGTATATGTTGAACTTGGCTGTTTCCTGCTAGTTGCTCGAAATAAAAAATACTCCAGTCTTGACCAGTCCAAGTGTTCAAACGTTGCTGATGCGAACACTGGCTCGGCCTCGGTCTTCACCTCTGTCTCTATAGCTCTGCTCCAGACGGATCTTCTCTGGATCCGACAGCTCAGACACGAGCCCTCCCCCATTGCTCTGGTACATATGCTGGGGGCTGGGTGTCTTGAAGACCGGCGTGGTCTTGGTCTTGGCCACTTTGTCAAAGAAGGCGAAGTCCGCAACGTATTTTCCGGACGGGGAAAGGGAGACAACAGGGGGAAACTCATAACCCCAGAGAATCTCATCCGGCAGGTAAGAGGTGCGAACCTGGCAGGTTGCAGAGGTCGGCTCAACTGTAGCGCTCATGATCACCAACAACTCAAAGTCTGCCAACTCTGGATCCGTCCAGCCCCCACCTGGTGGAAGTAAGTTATTAAATTGTAGAGCGGTAAAAAGAGAAGGGGTGAAGGGAAAGAAAAATGGGAGAGAGAAATTGTGCAGATTATTTACATATGATTGCACTATGCACTATGCAAAAACTGCAGTTAAGGTGACTGGTTCCAAAAGCCAATGAATGCCCATTACAACCATATAAAAGGCAAATTTTTACAGCTGGATTGATGTTTGTTTTGTACCAGGCTGTTCATGCTGCCTGGTATCAAATAACTGTTTCAGTCTCTCTAGCTCATTTATGTATTGATAAAAACCCATGAGGGGGGCTTATTGTTCTTGAACTGATCCAGTTTGACCAAGGCTAAGATTTTTTGCATTATAAGTACATAATGAGCGGGCATGGCTTATGTGAATAACAGCGTGTTGTAGCTGTTTGCCAGGAGGCTGGTGTTCACTTTAACTACTGACCTTAAATTGTCAGCTGTTTTCATCTTTTGGTAAATGCTAGCTAGATGACAACAAGCCAGCCAAGTTACTCTAGATTGGCGTGTTTCAGAAACCAAGTTATTCATTCTGCGGCCTCGATTCCACCTCTTGGCCTGCTTCTGGATAATCTGGAAATTAGTCGGAGCCATCATTTCCAATATGGCAACCACCATCATTGGGCATGAGTCTCACTGAGAATACTCCATGTGTTATACACAGGGGCACCACAATAAGTGTCCAGATTTTGAGTTGCTGAAAGAGCAGAGGGAAGCCTACATGGCCCAACACCATGCGCTTTAGACCACTTGGATTTGGCGAAATTGCATCCCAACAATCATCTATGTATTTAAAATATACAGAAACAAGAACATATAAGGAATTTGAACGAAGGAATAACTTTTGGAGGGTTAAATACAACACTCACTCTCTTCCAGTTTTTTTTATTATTATATTCTTTTATGAAAAACTCAAAGAAGACTCAACACATACAACTTTGACAAGGTAGTGGTTCACACCATCTCTGTTTACAAACTACTAAAAAAAAAGGATGAGAAGTTGTGTGTGTGAAGTGTGAAGTGTGGACAGTTTGCGTTTTATCACCCTGTCACATGATTTTTCGATAATTAACTTCCATGCCTTATTTCCATTTTTGGTAAATCGAAGTACAGTAAGCTGAAGTGTTGCTGTATCTGTCAGTGGACTTTACTTCCACAGTGTTGTCCAACATGGGTAACAATAGATTGTATTGCAGTAAGGAAATGCAACACACGTATTACAACATAAGTATTCTCACCAAGTCTGTCTGTTAAGAAAAAAACTTGTGACCAAAAACCCACCAAACCTCCTGTCCTAAAAGTGAAGCTTACCCTTGGCTGCCCAGGCTCGCAGGGGGCTTGTGTCATCGATGAGGTGGTAGAAGGTGAGGGGAAGGATGAGGAATGGGCTGTCACTGGACATGTCCACTTGGAAGGGGACGTTCCTCTGGTCCAGACGAACCGTCTCACCTTCCTTGGTCGGAGACGTCTGGAGCAGTTTTCCTGTCACCTGGTCGGGAATAACCACTTTATGGGTTATCGGTTTTGACAAGTATTTTCAATTGGCATAAAATCCACCCATTCTGTTGAGAAACCTTTGATTTCCACTGTCAGTTTGTGTGGAGAACACTGGAAATATCTGCTATTCATCTGAAGAGACTTACCTGACATCCAATCAGGAGACTCTTGCGCATGTTGGCCACTCTGATCATCAGACAGGGTCGGCCCTCATGGGTCGACACAACAGCATGTTGGCTGAACTTCACTGTTTCTCCTCGCTTCTTTGGCCGCGCCACCTGCACAGAGAAACCTCGATAAGTTTTTTAAGTTTGATCTTGTCCTCGGTTTTTCTTTGTATTTCACTTTGTAACTTCATGTTTTATGTTTTGGCTACCTTGGCCAGGAAGGTACCAGTGATGAAGATCTCCATCAGCATTGTGAGGACAAGTTGGATGATGAGGAGGATGATGGCTGCAGGACATTCCTCAGTGATGCAGCGGAAACCATAACCAATGGTTGTCTGAGACTCCAGGGAGAAGAGGAAAGCGCCCGTCAGGGACTGCATCTGCATCACACAGGGCGTGTGGTTTGATGGAGGGTCGAATTCTGGAAGATCAGAGTTTAAGAGACAAAACAAAAGAATTGAAGCAATTCTGATGCATGTTAACCATCTTTATTTGAACGGTGAAATTGTTTTTGCTCTAATGTGTTGTTTTTCATCTTTAGAATGCCGAATCTCCCGTCTGAACAACAAATGTACCTTTTTACGTACTAATACAGAAACCTTGAACTTTGACAGCTATTATATGAAGGAAGGGGGAGTATGAGTCTTGCTGGAGCTATGTAGTTATTTCCTGTGGTTTTTAGGGTTAGTTTCAGTCAAAGATTCCATTCAGGTTACCGTCTTACCGTCTCCACAACACTTACTTTAAATTAAGGTGTTTGAGTTATTTTTCAAAATTGTTGCCTACATTCACACATCAAACAATGAATCAAATGCTGTCATGAATTTATTCTAATTGGATGTTTAGTAGTTATTTTTCCGTTTCATTTTGTCACAATACTTGTGTTGCTGAACTCCCCTAAGCCTTATGTCCTCAGTAAAAGAGCAACGGGAAACAAGACATTCTGACATCTATTTTATTAAATAAACAAAATTACGTTTTTTTTTTTATATCAACAAACTGTTCAGTTCTGTGCAATGTTTTACTGCCTGTCACAAAAAAAATAGACTATATTAAAAAAAATCACACACTTCTGTTTTGAATCATTTGTCCAACAGTGAACTCCAATAGAAACAGTCAGCCCTCATCATAACTGTAGCAGTACTCAACCCAACGCCCTCGTGCAGAAGCATTGTGACCTGTGTGTCATACAAATATTTTCAGGGTCAAACTAAATAAATAAAAAACAGTTATGAAGGAAATACTACAAATAGGACTTAAAAAATAGAGCGATAAAAATTCTGTATTTCACTCCTAACCTAGGAAAGTGTTTGAATTTAGAATGATGTTACACAGAGACATATCATTGTTTTTAACAACTTAAAAAACTGTCTGTGAACAAAACTACTCAGTCAGCACTTAACTGAATTCAAGAGTCTTTTGAACCAAATTAAAGAAGCTATCTTTACCCATCTCAATGCTGCGTTTCAGTTGCATTGCTGAGCTTCAGAGATTTTTTAAAAACGTTTTCTTTGGAGGGGTGGGGATGTTATGTGTTTAGTGTAGAGACAGTTCAGTGGATAGAGTCAGAAACCGGGGACAAAGAGAGTGGGGAAGGACATGAGGGAAAGGAGCCACAGGTCGGATCTGAACCCAGGCGGCCCACTTCTAGAACTACAGTTTCTCAACATGGGCCCCACTAACCACTAGGCCACAGACACCTCAGCTTTACAGATGTCAATGATATTTTACTTTGACAAGAAAAGAGACTTTTGATTATGTCACATGAACTGAAAAATACATTTGAAAATCCCAGCTGCAAAAGTATCAACATCTATTTGGTGACTGAGGTGAAAATAAGATTTTTTTTTTACATGTCTTTATTTCATTCCTTTATTTAACAGGGACACGTGCAATGGGCATTGCCTCATATGCTAAATACAAAGTAAATGCCATGTATACAGGTTTCTAGCCGTGACTAATTTGCAACCCCTGTCCCGTGGCTAGGATTTAAGGACTGGAATGCTACTCAGCAGACCAATCACAGGCCCTGCAGTCTGGATTATTTCAATGTGTATTTTTGAGCAGGTGCACGTCAGGCTGCATACAGTACTTAGGCTTCTTGCATGTAAGTTGTGTTAGCTAGTTCCAGTGCAGCTGTCTAGGTTGCTAGGTGGGGTGGCTCTCAGATACCAAAGGTTTTAGGGCGGGGACAGGCCAAGAAGGTTGAGTGCTTTTTCGACTGCATCCATCGAAAGATTCTACCTCTGAAGTGAGGTACAGCATACGACTCCCCAACACCCACTTCTCCACTCACCAAGCAGGTCTCCGTGAACCAGTGCCACCAGATACCACAGAACACCGAAGAGGAACCAGGTCCCAGCGAATGTTAAGGTGAACAAGAAGAACTTCCAGCGCCACTGCATGTCCAGGAACGTCGTCCAGAGGTCACGCATGTACAGAGCACTCCGCCCGCTGACATGTTCGATTCGAATGTTGCTACGCCCATCTTTGGACAGGACACGCCTCCTCTTCCTCAGAGTCCCGCCCCCACCTGATATGCCACCACCCAGTAAGGGTTTCAAAACGTCTGTCTGTGTCTGGGAGTGGCAAACCTTCTGAGGGGAGGGGCTACGGGAGGAAGGAGGTGTGGCAGATGTCATCTGGTAAACAACAAAGAAAGAGATGTTAGAAACTGTCTTGATAACCTGTCAGTGCTGTTAATATGGTCATTTATGATGTGTTTAGAGTGAAATAAGAAGTCTGTACACAAGCTTACTGGAAGAAGATAAACCTTTTTGGTAACACTTACTTTTACAGTCCCTTAGTACTGGGTAAATATAGGGTGAGAAACCATGATCTTACCAAGTTATGGTAATTCCTGGTATGACAAAAAATCATACTTCCTTTTACAGTCCAGTTTTGTCTTAGTTTCTCTGAAAAATGGAAGCTACTTCATAGTAATACACTGACAGAGTTACACACTAAAGCCATGAGAAGTACTTGTTTATTGTATATTTCAACATGGTAAGTCACAGCAAATTCCTAAACTGTTTCTGTAAAATCGCTGCCTAATTCCCTGGAAAGTATGCATTTCAATTTGGGCTGTTACCAAATGTGAACCTGCGACAACTACAATTAGGTGACCTAAATTAAGGGGATATACCAGAGATATTTCCAAGTAATTCTGCTGTGGTTTCTAAGTAAGTTACTGTTCTTACTCTATTTTTACCTGGTATTTACCCAGTACTTAAGGGACTGTAAAAGTACCAACACTACGTCATTAACTGATAGCGATTGTAGTGACTTATTAAGGGAAAGGCAGAAACTATCCATGGTGACTGTAGGTTTTGGTAACCTACAGCCCATTGTTCACAGTCTCAGAGAGGGATTTTATTTGAGGTTGGCTGGTATACAAGACTTGTTTTTGATTGGTGGATTAAGAACTACATCAAAAAAAAGATTCTGGAAATAATAATAATAATAATAATAATAATAATGCTAATAAGTATAATTAAACAATAAAACATTATTATGCATGCAACACTTTTTCTCAGAGTCTGTTGCGTGTCTGAGTGTGTGGACCACCAGTTTAAAAAAAAAAACACTGAACAAACCACATCCACCAGAGAGGAGCTCACGAGTGGACTAAAATAAAAGCATCTGAATTAAACAGTTTCATGTCTACAATGCAGGCCATGGTTGCAGTATTCATAAAATCGTTCAGATGGGCAAATTTGATCCACTGCCTTGACACATCAGCTATTCAATTTTAAACATAAACTTTGTACTTTAACTTTTAACCATCTTACAACTTGTGTTTGCAAGAACAGTCCCACGCATCTTACGACAGAGGTGTCGCTTCTTGTGGTCAAAGTCTTGATCACGGATCTTGATAATAAATGTTTGCACTGAGCAGTTCCTGTGAAGATGCTATCTTTTAGTTCTCTAACTTCATTTTGAGTCAGGTTGGGGTAAAACCAAAGAGAAGAAGTCGACATAGCCTATTCGTTTTCAAAGAAAAGCAAAGGAGGAAGTGTCCTTTATGATTTCCAACGGCCATCAGAGGTGAATCCAATTGATGCAAGAAGAAATGATTGCAATTCTATACAAGTTAATGCAAAAACAACAGTGCAACTTGTTAGATTTTTTTTAACCCGAGTAAACATTTCCCTCATTAGTGGTTTCAGTTACTAATTTTCAGTCTCATTTAACTCTTAAAAATAAATGCTGAAACAAGTTCTCAGAACATAAGTTATAAAAAAACCAGTGGGCAGTGCTATATCTGCTTCCTATATATAAATATATATAAGCTGTTTGTTTCCACTTACTGACATCGATTCCTCTCTTCTTGATGTTTGCTTGTGCTTTACTTACTCTCTGATGTTCGTCGCTTTGGATAAAAGCGTCTGCTAAATTAATTGCAGAATTGTAGAATACAGTCTATGGAATTATTTGATAAAGTAGACATTTTTGGAGAGGATTTGTGGTATCCACAGGCTGTCTTTTTAGATATTTCCACTAACAAATTGTAATGTTTCTTAACTTTTTACCTTTTAAGTTTCAACTAACCCCAGTACCTGTTGCCCTAAAGTTGATCTTCACGGTTTTCAGCATCGGATGAATGTTTTAAGCCAAACTGTCAACATGGAGGAGGCAACGTTTAAAATCTATACTGCATCCAGTCAGCAGGGGGAGCTTTAAATGTTTTGGCTTCACTCCCAGTTGTCTGTTGCTCCGTCCATATTAGGATACAATCTATGGGCGAGACTAGTAAATACAAAATGAAAAATAATATAATAAAACACATAATAATATCTGCACTCTAATGCTCTATACTGTTGGATTCTTGCTACAATGTCTGCCCTTCTCAGAACATTTTAATGCATTCAAACCCTTTCAATGACATACAGACAGTAACTTGTATCTCCACACATTTGGCATGCTCACTTACGTCCAACAAATCACGAAGGCCGGGGAGCAGATAACCCAGAAAAGAAGGAGATAAGGAGGACGTGAGAGAGAAGAAGGAAGAGGAGAATTAGAACGAAGATGTTCAGCATGAAACAACAAGCTCTTCACAGAGTCTCATTTGTCTGATAGAGGAGAGGAGAGATGCATGAATGAATCAATTAAGGTTTGAAAAAATCTTTGTGTAGAAACTAACAGGTTAATCAAGATAACGTTCGTCTTTCTAGGGCTTTACAGTTGGTTCTTACTAGAGAGGCCTTTAGTGGACAAAGAGTGAACTTTTACCTGGTAACTGGAGACGGGGGAAAGAGTTTGTTAGGAAAAGAGCCAAAGTTTGAATCATTCAGTCCTGATCAGGAATTACTTTATAAAAGCCTGGTTCAAGGATCCTTTTGTAGTCTTTTTTCGGATGTTTTCTGTACCTCTCAAAACGTTTATCTGTTTCCAGTTCTTAATCAGATTCCACCGGATGAACTTTAAGAGGGCACCTAATGGGCAAAAGTATATGGACACCCTATCATTAAGCTTACAGTGTGTGTGGTTGAATATCTCCCCTTCCTGGCTGTAGATATTTGCTCTCATTAAGCCACATAATCATGAGGTCGGCCAATGATTATGAGTGATAAGAAGTGGTGGAAGAAATACCCAAATCTTTTACATTTCTGCAAAATAAAAAAAACATTTCAATCAAATATGGTTTGGTATTATCCTCTGTGCCTTCATGTTGCTGTTTTTGTCATTTTCTTCTATTGGTTGCTCTGTCTGTCCCAGTGTTAGTGCACTGTTTGTCCCTTTCCCCCCTCTGTTTTTTTAGCGCTGATATAGTTAATCAGGAGCAAATATTCTTGGATGAGGACTTAAAAAGGTCAAGATTTCTGAGGATGGAGGCTTTTGTGGAGGGGACTGCTGCCCTGCTGTCTCTCAGTCAGGAATTGTTTTGTTTTGTTATGTGTCAGTATTTCTTTTAAAAGGTATAACATACAAAAGCTTAAGTGTGATATCCAGTAGATATCAGTCTCTAAAACCAAAACAAAACCATCCCTTTGAGTACTGCTTCTCCCACCCTACTCCCCTCCCTCAGTGTTGTGACCAGATGCAGCCTTTACGACTGATCTCCATCCTGATAAGCATCCCAAAGTTCATTGGATTTTTATTTAGTTCATGTATTTTAAAACATAACATAGTCCCTCTGAATTGTACTTTTGCAAAAAAAAAAAACTCTGCCATTGTGCAACCGGAAGGTCGAGGGTTCGATCCCCGGCTCCTGCAGCAACATGTCCGATCTGTCCATGGGCAAGACGCTTGACTCCTGCTGCTTCGTCTGAGGCGTTTGAACATGTATGAGTAGGAGACTTCTGATGGTCTCACTACACAGCAGCCTCTGCCATCAGTGTGTGAATGTGTAGGTGTGACCTGCAGCGTAAAAGCGCTTTGAGTAGTCAGAAGACTAGAAGTGCTAGACAAGCTCAAGTCCATTCATCATATCCATACTTCTTCTTCTAAAGTTCATCATAAGTTCAAAGAAGCAGGAAATGAAAATACTAGAGTTTGCATTTCAGTTCACTCCAAAGGTTTCATCTGTAAGAGGTCAGGGGAAGGAGTAAGTTTTAACTACACGAAATGTGCAAAGCAACACAAGAAAACGATGCTGACCTCACCTTGTGTGTAGAAGCAGAGATGTTATTCAGACCTCCTTTTTTGTGTGTTATCATAATTATGATAACAGCCCTGAACCAAAAGGTTTCCATATACTTTTGTCCTTCTTTGAGAATCGAAATAGCTTCTTCTTCAATGCCGCTCATAGATTGCATAACCAATCAGCTTTAATTACGTCTGACTTTGGTGATTATGCAAGGGTGAGCCCCTCAAAAGATTCCTAATTACAATGACACCATTGAAAACTTCACTCTTTCAACTCTGTATCGCCCTCTCACCCAATTTTCTTCTCACACTCAAACACAACTCCCAGAGAGAGAAAAAAAAACACTCGAATTCCAGCTCAGTCAGATATCAGATAACTAATAGAGCAATTGGGAGTAAATGAGAGTGAAATATTTGTGACCAACCTCTCCAGTCGGATGTATTCCATCTCCATGGCAACGCTGCAACTTTACTGTACCGCCCTGCCTCAGTGAGCCGTATCCAAAAACTGAATCAAAACTTTTTCTTTTGGCCAAAACAAAAGGGGCCCGCAGACTGTTTTTTTTCCCGATCTCCCTCCGTCTCTCTCCCTCTCTCTTTTTTTTTCTGCTTTCCTCTTTCTCACTCCTTCCTTCTCTCTCTCTCTCTCTCCTCTGTGTACACAGGAATGCTTTGTTTGCAGCTGAGATAAAAGAAACAAAAGACACCATTGACAAAAACGACTCTGTGTCCATCCGTATGTGTGTGTGTGTGTGTGTGTGTGTGTGTGTGTGTGTGTGTGTGTGCGTGCGTGTGTGTGTGTGTGTGTGTGTGTGTGTGTGTGTGTGTGTGTGTGTGTGTAACAAGTGTGTGTGTGAGTGAGAGTGGGATTGCAATTATATGTGCATTTCTGTGTTTGTGTGTGAGGGACTGTGATTTGGTATGCATGTATGTGTATGTTATTTGCAATAATTAGAAAAGTATGTATAATTATAAAAGTGTGTGTGTGTGTGTGTGTGTGTGTGTGTGTGTGTGTGTGTGTGTGTGCATGATGAGTGAAAGGAAAAACGAGGGAACGGAAGAGAGAGAGAAAGAGATCTGTGACAAAAGGCCCTCGTTAGTATTCTGGAGTGAGGAGTAATCCCCTCCATCTCTCTCCCCCTCACACACACACACACACACACACACACACACACACACACACACACACACACACACACACACACACACACACACACACACACACACACACACACTTTTACCTTCCTTTCTTTGTCTTTCTTTCCTTAGCAATATCGATTAGATTTATTAGAAAATAACATTGAAGATGATGTTATTAAATGTGAAAACATTTGTTGAATTGAAAGTAACTCCTTGGTACCCTCCATATATCCACGTTTCCTTCTTTTCTCTCGTTCTGCTTGAATTTCTTGATAGATTATAACTCGGATGTCTCCAATAACTACCTCTCCTTTTACAAGATTTAAAATGTCAAATGGCTGTTTTTCAAAAGGCTGACAGACACTCACAACACTATATCATAAAAAATGACAAATATGAGTAAAAAGAGGGTTTTAGAGCTACTCGTCTCATTGACATAGTTGTTGTGGATTAAATTAAAATCAGACATAACGACTTTTTCAATCATTACCCTGCAAATTCAGAGAAATAAAATCACTTTTTGTGTATTTTTGTATTTTTTTTTACCTTCAATGCTGCAGCAGACTGCACAGTTAGGATCCCTTCACCAATCATGACACTAAGAGTTTACTATCCACTGCTCACGTCTGTGTCATTGTATCACGTGATCTAAACCCAAATTCATTTTCTAATCCATTACTTTGAATCTCCTTTGTTGCATTTAGAGGAAACATAATGTCACACCTGTGTGAGGATAAATCAAATTTGAGGTGATTTAATCGGATGCTCTGATCGGATGTAATCTTCGACGAGACAGTTTGGTCGTCCGCACCTGGAATGGCCCTGTCGTTACCACAGTGCGTCCTGTGAGACTGTACGCCTGAAATCACTACATCCATTGATATACAAGTGTTGTCAGAACTTGAGTTCATTTCAAAAATGCGTCAATGTGGATTCTGTTAGCATTTCACATCCATGTCTAACATTGAAGTTTAGATGAATTAGAAAGTCAGATATTCCTTTTTTTTTTCTTTACTTTTTTTTTGTCTTGTTCACTTTTATTTGACCAGTAAAATATGAAAGTTCACTGGTATACAGCACATTTAGTTGTCAATAAATTAAACACTTGGTAATAAATTGAACGAGACACAATATGCATGTTTTCTTTCTGCAGAAGTCAATTCCCAGGTGGAGCAATTGACAACCACAAAGTAAAACTGTTCATTTCTTAATTTAAGAACGACTTTATGTTGCAATATGAAAGCCATTGCTTATATCTTGTATACTGACCTTTACACTCTGCTGAGAAATCGATTCGCTTACCTTTTCTGCTGGGATTGAAGTCTAATTGACCCGTGCAGAGAGGAGGCAGGAGCCCGGAGCCTCAGCCTGTCGTCCACATGTCTGCTTTGTTGTCATACGCATGCTCACACGACACTTCTGGGACTGTAAAAAAAACTTCAGCAGCCTGCGTCCCACGACATGGGTGCACCATCCAGGAGAGTTACGGTCATTGACTCACCGGGCTCCCGTTTCTGACCCCGAAGCCCCGGTCCCACTGCTCGCAAATTCTTCCCAAAGAGACAGGACTTGGCTTTATAAGAGGCATCTCTCTCTCTCTCTCTCTCTCTCTCTCTCTCAATTCTACTCTCCCTCACTCCTGAATTCCTGCTGTGTCCTGCAAACGTCTGTGTAATTGCTGTAATAATTGATCGCCACTCCCCCCCCAGTCTCAATTCAGTATCCGATTAACACTTAGGACAACAAGTGCATCTAATGGCGGCCTTTAAATCCACCTGAAAAAATCAGTTAATGCATATGTTGTTGCATCACTTTCTCACCTTCAAACTCAATGTACCGTACTGAAAATGTGCAAAGAAACACACACACACACACACACACACACACACACACACACACACACACACAGATTCACACAGATTCACACAGATTCACAATTGGGGCCTCACATGCACTTTCTCCACAAAATGCACACAGCACACGCCAACAAGCGGCCCCAACAGACCACCCCCTGCAGCACACCCACACACACACACACACACACACACACACACACACACACACACACACACACACACACACACACACACACACACACACACAGAGAAACACGCACAAACAGTCTTTTAGGGGGCACCACAGAGCCCCCTATTCATAACTTCTGAGCCCCGCGTTTGCTGTGTCCAAGAGCGTCCGTACTGAGCGTCCTGTCGAGCTCAAACACATAAAGAGGGACATCCGTGAGGTGAATACGGGCCCTCATTCTGCCTCAGGAGAGGGTGACCAAGCATTATTTAATTGAAATCAGGGGGAGGAGGTGGACGGAGCTGAAGAGGACCACTATAGCCTAATGTGGTCAAGAGTTCCAGAGTATACTCCGTCATGATGCAAATTTCAGCAAATGCCTTTTATCATCAAGCATGTGGTAATTTATCATCAGGAGTGTATCTGCAAAAAAAAATTTATTTTCAAGAAACAATGAAGGCAATTCAAGGGACTACGAAGCATTCTTGCTAACTCCTGCATGTTAACGTCTGCTGGTGTTCTTCATTGAGCTCTGTTGCGATCAAACAAACAAAAGAAATAGTGTATGAAAGAGCAAAATCCCTTCTTACAAATGTCCGAGCATCTAGGAGAACACGGTACTAAGCGACATTAACTTTAAAGAGATCAAACATCCCAGCAAGAAAAGGCGGGCGCCGTAAAAACACTTGAAATACACCAATCATGGATATTTCAAAAAAACTAAACCAACGACAATGACAGAACTGGAAGCAGAAGTGTCTGCAAGGCCAACCTATTGAACCCTACACTTACCAGAAAAAAACAAAAACCTGTGGTGTAATTCACCTGCTGTGAGTCACGCTGACTGACCACAAAAAAAATGAGCAACACTTGAGGTTTCCATCTAGTTTCCACCTGGTTGAATTATTCAGTAAGTTTACAAAGGACAGAGAGACTTCACAGGGCTGCATCAACAAGGGTCTTACAAGACAACACATTTCTAAACTGAAGCATGAAACTACAAAACCGTAAAAACTCAGCTCTGGTCCGTGTGGTTTCGCTACATAATTAAGTTGTTTGAAACTGCAAAGACTTTTTGCAGTCGGCACCAGAGGCTCTAACCACGGTGGAGGAAGTGAGAACACATGACGCAGAGGAGACACAGACGAGGGAGCATCACGGAAAGACAACTTAAAAACCAAACTTACCAACCTCTTTCACACTGTGGAGACAGTTAGTCCGTTTTTAGAGATGTATACAATTATATTCTGCTTATGTTAAACTTGTTTTGAAATCATGCCTGTCAAAGCTATAAATAATCTTTCTCGAGGCTGTGGAGGTTGTGCAATAGTTTCATGCTGTTCTAACTTCTTTCACTTTGTGAATGTGCTGTGTATTTTCTGCAAAATGTGCATAAAATGTCCCGCACGTTTTCAGTATATCACAGGTACACACTGATTTAATGGGCTTTAACTCACTAAAGAGAGGAGAACTATGAAACATGTGTGTTCCCTTTTCTTGTAGGTTATTCACGGCCTGTGTTTCCCCATGAGCACACCCACTGAACGTTTCGGGGAGATTTTGCGGATTGTTGTTTCAATCTTTGCTGGCGTATTCAAATATATTCTTTGTGCTAATAAGTAACTAAGAACATGCATTATTGTAGCACTTCTTTAAGCATTTTAATTTTCTGCCACTCCTTAACAAAGTAAAGAATATAAACATGAGTTTACAGTATGTCTGTGTCTGTATTGATGTCAGGAGGAACTTTGTACTTTAAAGGTCCAATATGTCAGATATCTACTTAATTAAATGATAAAGTGACCTTACTATATGATCAGACATTGCTATATTGCTAAACATGCTATGTTGAAGTGCTGGTTCCTATATCTAACCGTAACCTTAACCCTAACCCTACGCAGAGAGACAGTATGTCATCCTTCTAACTTGGAAGACTGATCTTGAATGGTCTTTGTTTTAACCACAGAAGGAGGTTTTAAGGCCCCCCACCCCCCTACACAGCCGTTTTGTCCCTCGCCCCCCACAGGTGTGGCAGCGATGGAAGCGGGCAAGAGAACTGGTTCAGATAACGGATTCTACCCGACCTTTAAAAGCCTCTGCATTTTTTCTAATAAGCTCCAGGATCCATATTGGAGATGCTTTTGAAAAAGTGGAGAGAGGAAAGGTTTGAAGACCGACGCAGAGCTGGCTAAACACTGAAGCTTCCGATACTTGGCAACCCGCATAAAACCAAACACACTGCCTGCCACCTCATGTTCTCCTACTCATTTCAAAGTTGTAGAAAAACAGATAAATATACAAGCTATAAGTGTTTCATGATGTTGCTACACAACACTTTTTGAATGGATAACTATTCTGTAAACTATATAATTCTACTCGGTGGGATTGCTGCCATTTTCACACAAGCAGAAAATGTAGAGGTGTTTCTTCTCCACTGCTTTTTAAATATGGTTCACTTCTTACAGTAAGTAAACCATGATTGCAGTTGTTGTTGTTTACCAATATTCCACAGAAAACACAACCGTTTTCAAAACATTTTACAACATTTCCGCACAAAAGGAGAAGACACACGGCTTCTTTGGAGCTCATATGAAGAAAGCATTTCGGCTTAAGAAATACATGAGACCACGTAAGCATGAGCAACATGATGCTGGTGTGTTTTTCTCGTGATCTTAAAGGAGAAGATGGTTTTACGTAATGTGTGTGTGTGTGTGTGTGTGTGTGTGTGTGTGTGTGTGTGTGTGTGTGTGACATCTCATCACACTTCACCTCATAAGGTCAAGGACCTCATGTCTGTGTCAGAATCAGGTGGTAAACACTTTGTCTTATACCTGACGGGGAGGGATGTTGTGTGTGTGTGTGAGCATGTGTGTGTGTGAGCGTGCGTGTGTGTGTATGTGTGTCAGGGTCAGTAAGTGCTTTTGGCTCCTCTCAGTGTTGGTGTTAGCGGGCTTACCTCCGTTTTTATTCATCCTTTAGAAACTCTCTTTCTCCATCTCTGCAGCCTTTAGTTCCTCGTCACATCTCTTGAATATTTATTTGCTGTTTGCTCACTTCCTTCCGCTGCTGAACTCGCTGTCCTAGTCTGGGTAAGAAGAAACACTGAAAGCAGGTTCAGAGAGAGTTTAAAGACCTGCTGCTGCTGCTTTTCAACAATCACAGATGCAGGATGTCACGATTGATTCAGTCTAACTCTCATCCATTCATACGTGATTCACTCATCAGACATTCATTCCCCTAATGCAGCACAGTATAACTTTGAAATGATAGAATATTTCAGTGTCCGTGCAGCAGTTTGAGTCCCAAAATAACTTTTCATAAGAGTAAAGAAAGCAAAAAAACACCCTTTCACATTACGACCACACTTTTAACTTGCACTAGAGGCAGCATACTGGTAACAAACAACAACAAAAGATGACGTTGAGGCTGGTGGGGAATCCTGGGAGTTCTCTCTGCTATAATTTACATGACGTTTTTTAATCACAGCAGCACATTACAGCAACAGTACCGCAGCTTTCAGTTGCAGTCCACGCTCCCTTAACCTAATATCCGGTGTTTCCACGGCAACGATAAACATGTCGAGTCCGTCATGACGGCTCTGTCAAGACAAGTCCCGTTACGACTATAAAATTACGTATTTCTCTGGCTTTGATGACTGTTGGAAATATTTGAGGTGATGTAAGTATTCAACAAGAAGAAAAATATGTAACATTTTTTAATTAATTAAGATATTTCAATGTAATCGTTCTAATTTAAAAAAATCTACATTTTGTACGTTTAAATTTGATATAATTCTAGTAAGAACCAAACCATAAACCTGATTCAAGATCATGGCAACAAGTCCCACAGTCTTCCTCTGGTCTCTGGTCATGAGTAATATCTTGTTCCAGTACCAACAATTGCAGACAAACTCCTGCACAATGTCTGAATTGTACAAAAACATTGTGTAGGAGTTTTCTTGTGATTTGTAAACGACTCACTCCTCTCCCACGCAGCTGTCTCATAAAATAGAGATAGTTGTTATTTTAAAGCCTCTTTACTTTTTGATTGCCTACTATCCATCATTACAATAGGCTAACTGAGAATGTATCATTTTAAAACATGTGGTATCAAAAAGTATCAAAGTGTTGACAACCTTCATACAGATAATGTGATATTGACATCTTAATAGGCCTCTTATTGACTAAATGTGTAGAAATGTGAATAAAAACAGACTCTCCTTTCTTTCCAGCCAGCAGGTGGAAGCAGAGGACCAACTTTGTTTCCTACATTTGAGCATTTGAAGGACGTCTTCTCCCTCTGTGAATATTTATTTTGTGTGTTTGTGTGCTGCTCACTGACACTAAGAAGAAATTCTCAGGACAGCGTTGCTTCTTTCTCGTGGGAACAAGGCTGAAGTCTGCCAACCTGAAAGGAGACACAAGATCGTTGGGTCACAATTTAGGTTGGAACAAAAATAAATATCTGCAATGAAAGAATACTGCTTTACTATTTGCTATTGTCTATGGACTTATGAAGTGAAAAAATGAAGATTTCATGGTCCAGTTAGAACATTATCAAGCTGTTTGGGTCTTCTATATAACTTAACCTGTTTGTGTTTGAAACTCTTTGCTTTGTTTGCATAAGATATCAAAACTTTTCTTGCATGTTGAAACAGGTCAGTACCAACTTTTAACAAAAGAAAAAAAAAGGTCCACTTATCAGCTTCCTCCTACATACGGAGGCCCTGAAGTCCCAAAAAGTTCAAATATATAACTTGAGTCCACAAGTTATTTTCATGTGTGCACAAGTAAGATCATAACTTTTGCACACAAGAGAATAACTCTTGTACTTTTTACTTTTTGGGACTTCAGGGACTCTGTGTGTGATTTCAAACACATCTTGAGTCAAAAAAAAACCCACTAAGTTTATTTTAAGTGCAGTTCAATGAGGTACTTTTTGATATTCAGTGTATTACCTACATAAGCTGGTGATCAACACAGCCTATGTCTGGCTATACTGGTCGGAGTATCGACACATAAAGTGAGCCCTGATAGGATTTTATCAAAACATCTTGTGTTACAATCGAACATTAATCTCCTACCTAAAAAAAAAAAAAAAACTTAATATTCTGTGTCATTTTCAGAGTTCACAATATGTTTTTGAATATTTTTAATGTTTCATATTTCACTGAGATCTCCCTTTCCTTTGTCACAATATGTTTTAACCATACCACATCTGTATTTCTACACATACTGCCGTTCTGACTTCCACCTCCTGCAGGTACTGAACTCACTTTTGATGAGGTACTAATTTAACCTCTCCAAAATAATCCAAACCAGTCATGAAGTCAAACCAGGTCAGGTGGGATCATGCGATCATGGGAGAGGAAGTTTGGTCATCTATTATCTTTTGTTTTGTTTAATCAACACCTAGATATTTCAACAAGCTGTGAAGAAGAAGGCGACATGTGCTTCCCATTTGTATTTCCTCTTTTAAAGAAGCAAAGACCACAAATCATCTGATTGGCTGATGCTGCAACTACAGAAAAGCATGAACTTTAACTAATAAACAGGGTTTGTAGGCTGTAGTTTTAATACTGAATGAAATTAATTCAAACTGTGATGCCGTAACTTGACGGGTTAGGGATTGTCATCACTAACTGAAATATATACCTATGCAGTAACCTCATCAACATTTCTGATTTGATTTGATTTGAAAAATGTGCAATGTGACCAGAGTCAGCATATCCTGTTGATTGTTTTACCATTTAGAATAGAATATAATTACTTTATTGATCCCAAACTGGGAAATTGTGGCGTTACAGCAGCAGGTTGTCCAAACACACAATATGAGTAAAAAAAAACACAATATTATCAAATTTAAACACAATATAATATTAAATACAAAGTAAATAAGCACAAAAAATATCAAAACTAAGAATGTGAATATATACAACCAGGATTTAACTTGATAGAAATATGAAAGATTAAATGTAAATGTGCAAAAACAGAGTTGTATAATGGACAGTATTGACATAGGGAGATGTGCAATCAGTGATACTATAAGTTAAAGTGCAGGAGTGTAGACATGTTATCAGCAGAGACTATTCAATATAACGGCGAGTAGACAAATGAAGTGAACATGAGTGCAGGGATAATTTGTAAATTTAACATGTGCAGAACAGATTACAGTAAGGAGAGACAGATATTATCATGATTTGCTGTGAATCCTTGCATATTCCCTGATTTGTAATAATACACAAAGGTTTCACAGGGAAATTAAAATCCCTGCAGCACATTAGAGGGCTCTACTTAGATGTGTAGAGGCTGAGTCACTGTCAGAGAGCATTCAAGGATATGACCTGGGGTGATACTACGGATGCTGCATGTGATCGTGTGAGCTCAGATGGTGCAGAGGAGCTCAGTGGACCTCGGGCAGATGTTATAAAACCCTCTGTTCTTCATCTCAGGAAGACTGGAGGAATATTAACTTTTGTTTTTGTTACACACGGGAAGAGTTTTGAAGCAAGTGCAAAGGAGACAAGAAAAGGAGAATCAATATTTCTCCTACGTTATAAACATAGATCCATTGAGTAAAGTATGAATCCAAATATTTTTTTATATTTGCAGTGGCATTGTACTAAAAGTTGGCACTGTGGGAAATGCTAATGTTAATCATTTACAACTCAGGTGATTTAAATATCATACATTAAATGATAAAATGACCTTACTACACTGTAAAAACAAAAAGTTATGATAACATAAAATTCTAAGTTAGATTTACTTCAAGGCTATGAAACTGTTGTGTTAACTCAATATTATACGTTTATGTCACCTCAACTAATTGAAAGTTTGCCGACTTTGAAAAGTGATTCATGAAAAAATGGCGAGCTCTATTTTCGATTTAGAGGAGTATTTCTCTTACCTCGTTGCAGCAAGGGGGTTTTGGGGATGTGGATGGAGATGTGCCTGTGCTGGGCGGTGAGTCTGAACGTGCTCTTTTGTAATCTGGAGAGTGGCTGGATTTCCCGGTTTTCTTGGTGAGTGAAGTTGCCGTGATCATGATGCCGAGTCTTTTGGAACAGTGGTCGAAAAAGTCGTCGAGGTCGTCAAAACAATTCTCCAGGGGATCCAGGTCGGTTGAAATTGTATTCAGATTGTAGAAAAAGAAAAAGGAAGAGTTTGCAGAGAGAATACAGAAAACAAATATGCTTAAAAGTCCTGTCAGAGTTGTTTGTTGTCGTCTAGCAGCTGGACGCCGCCATCATGGATCTCGCACTGTCTTGTGAGAGTTGCGATCAAAGTGGCATTGGACCTCCTCCCAAAATAAACTTACCGGCCTCGACACCTGAATCGCACAGATTGAAGCTGTACACCAAGAAGTTCAGTCTCTACGCTAAAGCCTTGAATTCAGCCAGGAACAACTTCCCACAGACTCTGTCAACAACATCACTTTCCACGGCGTTCACCGTCTTGGACCGAAAAACAATAATAAGAGAGACAGACCGAGGGAAACTAACAACATGCAAGAGGAAGGGAGGGGCTGCTATGGGTCACCTCGGGAACCTTGGGGAGTTGCAAATGGTTGTTATGGATGAAAATAAATTGTGAAAAAAATGATGGTTCATCTGAGTTTGGGCCATAGAGATTACCTATTGTTAATGAACTATATTGTTGACTGATATGTTTATGACTGTGGCTCAGTTGGTAGAGTCATCGCCTCTCAACCAGAAGGTCGAGGGTTCGTTCCCCAGCTGAGCAACATGTCTGATGTGTCCTTGGGCAAGACACTTAACCTGCATTGCTCCCTCTGCTTCGGTGGTGGTGTATGAATGGATTAGTGTTGTACGTCGCTTTGGATAAAAGCGTCTGCTAATTGAAAAAGTGTAACCTTAACATTGACACTGGTCTTCACTTGGTACTGTCTGGTTTACGAGCCGCGAAGGGGTCACTTCACCTCCCCTACACAGATTTTCCCCACATGCTTGGCCCTGTGGACCTTCGGTAGCTGTCTGGTCTGGAACAATGCATTTCTTTTTTATTAGCCAAGCATCCATGCCGGTGACTTTAGCTCTCCTGCCATCCAGTGGCTGGTGGAAGAGCCTTATTTTGTGCTTTATTATGGTGGAGAGGGCAAGTGTGAGATAGCGGAGCTCCCCCATGTGGCTTGGATTTGTATTGCAGGCAGAAATGTCACATTAAATACTGCAGCGTTAACATTCTGAAAACTCATCTGGCGACCCATAAAAAATCTCTGGCGACCCACCCGTGGGTAGCTCTGCCGGCTAAAAATGTTGTTTCTCAGAGAGTAGTACAAACATTTCACAGCTATATCTATTTTTTTCTGTCTTGTAAATCTACAGACATTGAGGACGGCATAACAAGGATACAAACGTAGGAATCCTCCTGGTAATAGAAGACGAGGTCGTCCTGGAGGATCAGATCATTCAGCATGGCATGAAGGACTATTTGCATATGGTAGCTATGCTCATGGGTCTGCTGTATGCAATTACATTGACTACCAAAAGGAAGTATACATTTAAAGTCATACAGAAGAACCTACTGAATATCGGTGGGGACCACTCCCCAAGGGTCCATGGACTGAGAAAAAGACTTCTTCCTAAAACTGCAGGCACTACACCGAGGTCGGAGTTTTCTGAAAGCTGCCAAGAAAAATTTGGACATTGTGTCACAGATCTTTTCTGAAGTGTTTGTTTTACCATAGTAAGATCATCTCATTAAATGTGTAAATTATTGATTTTATAAGTTTATTACATCTGAAAATGCTGAGAAAAGTGACAGATAAATGGTAAATGCAGCAAAATAAAGAAAACAGTTTTTTGCACAATCTTGGGTGGAAATGTTTTTACAAACGAGCCAGCACATTATAGGTAAAAACATTTGTAAATGTTTAGATGTGCTATTTGATCTGATCTGCTATTACAGGTTGAAGAACTAGAGTTGGTTGGTTTCTATGATGAAACGAATTTCCTGTAGAGATGATACATTTTTTTAAATTGTTAATTAAATTTTTGATTTCAAGTCAAAATACATTTTAGACCATTTTGCCTTAACTAGATAATATCACAGGAAATGAATTGTGATCAAAAGTTTTGTTAACTTTAAGATTTAAGTACAACTGACTTCAAGTTTTTTTGACTAGAAAATTGCATTTCTTTGGAATATTCACAAATTTATCTCAACTTATCTTTTTAAGTTCAGTTAACTTAAAATGTTAAGGCAGCCCGAACACTAAATTTTTTTAGTTATAACAACTAGGTTTTTTTTTTACAGTGTATATCATCAGTCATTAAGGAAACATGATAAGTTGAAGTGCTGGCTTCTCAGTCAGCAATGCAGCAGCCAGTATACGTCCTCCTTCTAAGTTTAGATTCCGATACGAAATGGTCTGTATTTGTTTTGACCAGAGAAGCAGGTTTACGGTCTGTTTTGGACGCCCAAACGGCAAACCAACGGGTGTTACGGCGAAGGAAGTGGGCAAGAGAACTGGTTCACATATAACTGATTCTACCCGACCTAAAAGGCCTCTGCATTTTTCTAAAAAGCTCCACTAGCAGAAACGTAGTAAAACTATGATAAAATTGGAAACACTTTTTTGTAAAATGGAGAGAGGTTTACAGACTGATGCAGAACTGGCTAAACACTGAAGCTTCAGGGTCCGAGACAAGGCAACCTGCGTGCACATTGACTCTTGGGTGGAGGGGGCAGGGGGAGAAAGCCCTTTTTAATGTTTTCAATTTTAACTGCAGTACCAATTTTAAACACTAGGTGTCAGAATTACACATTGCTCCTTTAAAAACTACATGAAATACTGTAGAACTTCTGTTTGATTCTTTGGTATCACCAAATCATATTGATGCATGAAATGTGAAAACAACCAGAACATTGATTTGAAATAAAACACTTAATCCATCACTTATCAGCATGGAAGAAGAAAAAAGAAAGTCCAATAAGAAAGAGTTTGAAGAGTTTTAAAGCCTTAATCTGAAGTGTTTGAATGATTCAACAGTTTCAAACTCTGCAGGTTTGACCTTTCAGTACGTTCTGGACTAATAAGAAACAAGTATTCCTGTAAATATATTGTCTCTGAGAGTAGTACAGCTGCTCCATGGAGACAAACAGTTTATTTTCCGATGGGAAAATTCTGCTCTTCACCACTGAATGATGTACAAAGCAACAAAAGTTTGTATTATCTGTTTTTTTTCTCAATGCAAAACCTTTCCTCTGGTGACTCTTCTGTAATGTGTTTGCTGAGGGAGAGTTCAGCCTTTAACTTGAACTTGAAAAAAAAGGCCAAACCGATCTGTGTGAATGCAAATGAGCAGTTACATAACGGTGGGTAACACTGGCTGCTCTGTGCTGCTTTCACTGCAGGTACATGACACAAACTGTGCAGACACACACCAGTTTATATGTACATGTCACATCAGAGGAAAGTGACCAAATACATTGATTCAAACTTTACACTTAGATATACTTTTAAAGTTCTTTTAATTTACTTGAGTTTTTATTTTTTTTAAACCAATTCGAATGCCATCTTCTGCTTTAGCGGTTTAAAAGAAAATAATGTTAAAACAGAGAATTAGCTCCACCTCAACCAACTGCAGCATCAAAATACTATTTGTGTTGCAATGCATCACGATACTCAGTAGATAATACTGCTCAAGGTACATTTGTTTTGGGGGGAATACATGAGAAGTTTAATTTACATTCGGTAACATTTTAATGCAGGACTTGTGTTATTTTGACATCGTTGCATTGCTAGTTTTACTAACGTTAATTATCTGAATGCTCCACTGATATTTACATGTAAACAGACACAGCATCTGGCCTATATGTTGCACGCACAGAAAAAAAACAAAAAACAATCAAATGCATGCCAGCATAAACATTCACTCAGGTCTCTTTGCTCTGCCATTTCATCTTTTTATCTATCAATCAATTTCTCTTTAAAATAAGCCATATTCCTTTGACGTTTACGTATATCGCTGCATGTTTGTTTTTGGTAACTTCTATCACTTCTATTGAGTTAAAATGTTAATTTAAAGAGCATACTGTAGATATGTCTCCATTTCACACAGCTTTATGGAAGTTCCCACACTATCCAATATGTCAAATGTCAGCTGAGGACAAACTGTGTTTTCAGCCGAGCTTTTTGTTAGCACTGAAAATAAATCCGCAGGTAAAAGATCATTCTTGATTTTGGTAAATAGCAGTGAGAGATACAAAGAATAACTAATAATTTGCAAGGTGCATTATAATGCATCTAAGAGTGTGTTACAATTGTCTGTAAAACAGACAGCTTGTTTGTGTTTCTAGCTACAACTCTAATGTTGAGATTTGTAATCATTGCACATCTATGTGCCGGAGGCGTTGAAGTCTGCTTTGTTTTGCAAAACTTGCTTGGCTTCTCTGCATTTCTGCTGCTCACACATACAGCCAACATTCCTGCGATACAGTTTACTGCTGAATAGTTCACTTAATCATGTGTCTGCAGTTTCCTCCTGTTGTTAAATCAGCTGTGAAGCAGTGCCAGTTGTGATTCCACTTAAAGAGAAAGGGTTTTAAGTGTGGCTGTGGAGTGAAAAGATGTTGTTTGAAGAATTGCTCATTCTTCATCTTTGCAAAATTAAAGTGGTGAAAATATTAAAGGGGACATATTATGATAAAATCCACTTTTACAGTGTTTTTGAACATATATTTGGGTAACCTGAGTGGCTACAAAATGTGTAATAAACCCACCCAGTCCTATGTTTTTGAACTGCACAAGTCTTACAACACAGAGAAAAATGCTCGGTTTCAAATTTGCTCTCCTTGTGATGTCACAGTGGGATTCTGGTTAAAAAAAATACCCTCCCATCCCCTGATATCTCCACCCATGGACTCCACCTGAGCCTATAGAGCAAAACTTTTGCGCAGGTGCGCCATTTTTATTCTCACTACAGAGGAGTGATGTCTACCGTGAAAACTCAGGGGGGGCTCATTGCATTTAAAGAGACACACACACCAAAACGGAGCGTTCTGAGAGAGCTGGTTTATACAGGGTCACAAACCTCCTCTGGTGCTTCATTTAGACCACAGGGGACTGTAACAAAGAAATTCTTAAAAACAACTGTTTTGATCAATTTTATTGAGAGTTTAGCTTTTCGAAATAAAATATAAGCATAATTTAAGGATTTTGTACATTATATTTGAATCCAGTAAGATTTCTAGAAAAAATAATTAAAATAGTATTTCTAAAGTAATTCTTTGTTACAAAAAGTAGTAAGCCCTAAGCTATGGTTGACAAGATGTGATCTGGGAAGTATTGCATCAGCACCAACAGCAACACGACCACGTTGAGATGAATGCGGAACGCTGCGTTCAAACGCTGTGGGAAATTACTAAATTAAAACACTTACGTTGTCACATAGACTACAAAACAAAATAAAATGAATGGTCTCTATGATGGGTCTTAAGCACAATTTTTAGAGCTGAATTGTCAACGTCTTATTTTAAAGGTGTAAGACAATTACCATGTAACATAAGCTTTTATTATTGTTTGACTGTATTTATTTGTTTATTTTAATTTAAAAAAAGGGAAAGTGCACCTTAATGAACATAAACATGTGAATAAGCCTGATTGTAGCCAAAAAAACAACAAAAACTGTACATGAGGTGACAGAGACACATACTATACTTTGTGTGAGTAATTCTGTTGAAAACCTTTATATAGGCTATTTGTAATCCTGCTGCAAAAGTGCCAGTCTGTTATTATTAATGTGAAGTTAAATATCACAGGTTTGAATCTCGTGATTAAATCCTTCGCTACAAAGATTTTCAAACATAAAACATCTGAACCAACAGCAGGAAATTACAAAATAATCTTGCGTTTGTTTCTCCTTTCATAACTCACACTTTAATTAACAGTCTTTGAAGGAAAATGTGTCTATTCTATCATCTTATTTGAGGTTATTTAGCCATTATCCCTGAAAATAGTTTTGTTTTATAATTTAGAAAGGATTTTAGTTTGTTTTTTTTTACCATTAAAACTCCAGAAAGCCCTTTTCGGTGGAGTACATGAACGCATCAAAAGCTTTACGCAAACGCCGACGCTTCAGCCAATCAGAGCGTGTATCTGGCTCTGACGCAGAGGGGCGTGTCCTGTATCAGTTATGTTGTAAAGGGGTGGGGATGAAACCCTAAAACCCGGTCTCTCCATCAGGAAACCCGGCGAATAACCTTGAATCTGGTCAGCTCAACACAGGAAAAACCTGCCGACTACCTGCATCTCGTTTCATCATGTTGTCCATGTCCGATATCGTGTCAGGGTGAGTAAATTAATCATTACTATAATAAAACAGCCTACTCTCGTGATAACAAATACATAAAGTTTTCATATTTACGTCTGTTAAATCATTTATTTAATATTTAAGTTATTAATATTCAAGTCTTACTTTAGGTTTAATGGATGTGTTATTTGTATGGAATTTGTCTTGCTCTTTTCTCGAGTCCCGGGACATGAGGAGGCAGAAATACTTTGATTAAATGTTCCTACACGTTGCTATATTTCTCCAGAAATCCCTAGAGAAGCAGACACACTCGGGCTGTGCAATAACAAAAACCCCGAGAGCTGAAAACAGACAGGCAGATAGAAAAGCGCGCCTGCCTCGTTGGGATGATGTGACGCTCGGAGGATGCTGCTGCCTCACTCAATTTACCGACTCTTATTATCACATGAAGAAGAGGAGACAGCTGTTTGCTCCGGATGCTGTACGTGGGAAAACACGCATTTATTAAATTAGATATTGACGCTATGAAGAGCCCCAGTTTGTTCCACTCAGTGTCGGGAGGAAGAAAAAAAAAAAACCCCACTAGGCAAACGCGCTCCACTCTGACGTCATTTCTACAAACCGACCTACCTCTGAGTCACAGAGGGAAATAATTACCGGGACGTCCCCATAAACTCAAACTGATGAGTGGTCTGTCGTCTTTCGTTATTTTAACTCGTGTTTAAGAAGCATGAGGACGTTTTGGTTTTTTTTGTTTTTTTTTTAATGCCGCATTCAAGTGACCAATCTGTGGGTCAGGTTTGGACTTCAGCAGACAGCAGGTCACAGTCTCAGAGCACATGATCCTCAAAAGTCCTAATAGGCCTAAAGTGTCATAGGACCACGAGACGGTTGATAAAGCGCTCAGATATTTAAGCCCTTTCGAGAGAAGTAGAACATTTTGAAACGAGGATTTAACATTGAAGTAAAACTGGTGTAAACATCGGTTTGTAGGCTACAATAACTACAAAAAATATATATTTATATATAAAGTATATACATTTGGTTTGGAAGTTCTCGATCTGCTTACTATCTTACTTAATAAATGTATAAGTGAGATCTACATATGACGTAATATTATCATTATTACGTCATAGCTGCAATATCCTTGATCGTTTTTTACATAAGTGCAACACTCTTATTTCTGACTCAAGGTCAGGCAGCAGGACAGACTAGTGATGTATGTCTGTTTAATGAAAATTAAAATTTATATTCTTATTTTATTCTGTTAAGTAGAAGAAAACTGAACAGAAATACTGAAGTTATTACAGTTAACCCAAAAGTGTTTTAAATTACAGTATAGGCCTTATTTCAAATGGCTAAATTGCTGGTATTGTGTTAACTGACAACTCGAGAGATTCATAAACATGGTGAAACAAATAAAAAACTGAGTTGGGATTTATATATGTAAGAGAAAAAAACTAGTGTGCGGACATCCAACGCAAAATGCATTCAGGCGCAGGACAAAAAAATGTGAAAGCTGCAGAAAAAAGAGAGAAAGGTCCGCACACTGTTCAGCTCCTAATGAGCAACTTTATTAAGGGCAACGTTTCGATCATCTTCAGATCTGAAGAAGGTTGCCCTTAATAAAGTTGCTCATTGGGAGCTGAACAGTGTGCCGACCTTTCTCTCTTTTTTCTGCAATTTAAATATGTAAAACATTAAAATCCATCAAATGAAGCTGAAGCAAATCTCACTTTAGAAGTGGTGAATTGAAACTACAAGTAAGCCCCGTGCTGAAGCACAGTTTATACTTTAACTACACCTTAATCAGACTGTGACGCTGACGGTGGCAAAGCCTGTAATTATACCCGAACATTTGCATACTGTGCTTGTGTTCCTGTCTTATGATAACAACATTTGAGACCTGATATTTAAAGAGCAGCCGTCTACTTCAAAGACTCTGTGTCAGATTGTGCTTTTTGGAAAAATTGACCAGTCAAAAGGAATTTTAGGCCGAATTGTCAAAATTGTGTTCCAATTGTTTTTTTTTTCATCTGCAAACAAACAAAATGTAAAAATGGTCTCTGTCATAAAGGAGAAGGGAGGGATGACCCACATCCACAGGAATATGAAAGCCCGTCTTTGTTTAATAAAAACATTGTTCTCGTTGTCAAGGCCACTGTGTTGAGGATAAGATTTCATGCTGCTTCTGAACATGACTATGACACATTGTTGGCGTAACAAAGCCGCCTTAACCTTTCATCTCAAGGTGATTATGCGTCTTTGTTTATGTAAAAATATCACTTATGATATTCCTTCAGTTCATGAGTTGTTCAGGACGTCCCCCCGTGCTGCTTAAATTCCTTCTGTTTAATCAGATATTCCTGCTTGTTTCCTGCTTACTGAATGCCTCATGATTGAGCATGCACAGAGAGAGGAGATGGGAATGCTGCAGGCAGAGTCACGCCACCTCCAGAAAGAGAAAAAAACTGCTACAATTGGTCGACAGGCTTTGGTGTTTCTGAAAGATGATAATGATGTTAATGAATAAGAAAAGAGAACGTAAATCCTCGACCTGTTCCCACGTCTTCTGGATTTCAACAAAGTCCATGAGAGGCTTAAACTTCAGCAGATTAATCCCCATGATGAAACAAGATGTTTGACAATAATCGGACTATATTGCAACAGATCATTTTCCCACACTGAGACTAGAGTAGTATTGGAAAAGCCTCAAACACAGACTCAAATGTCATACTTGGTATTAAAAGGTTTATTATAGAAACTTTCTTTGTTAATGTTTGAATATTTTTCGGGCCCCTATAAGTCCTGGCCCCTTACAATCGTCCTGACTTTGTCCTGGGGCTTTGTAGCGTGTTGAAGATAATATCAAATGAACTTTGTTGACACCAGATCTTTATACACATACCTCAATACAATCTGTGATTTTCTCTCTCTCTCTCTCAGAGACAGCTACGAGGAATGTCGCGCCACCGCTGATTGGCTGCTGTCCAGCACACAGGTACGGCCCACTGTGGGAATTGTGTGCGGCTCTGGCATGGGGGGGCTCGCTGACATGCTCAAGGACCCTCAGGTCATCAAATACAGCGACATTCCCAACTTTCCACGGAGCACAGGTATGCACTAAACTGCAGCTCTCTGAGCTACACACAGCTGTTTATGTTGAGCTCCACTTAAAAGAACCTGGTTGTTAACTTAAGTGTGTGTGTGTGTGTGTGTGTGTGTGTGTGTGTGTGTGTGTTGCAGTGCATGGTCACGCAGGGCGGCTGGTGTTCGGAACACTAAAAGGGAAGCCGTGTGTTTGCATGCAGGGCAGGTTCCACCTGTATGAGGGCTACCCGGTGCAGAAGGTGAGTGCAGTTTGAACAGCAGCACGAGTCGATATAGATCTATGAGGACTTGTGTTCTATGCCAGGAAGGAGGCAGAGGAAGTTTTTCATTATCTTGACAGATAATCCAACACGATGTTTACCTCTTTGAAACATGAGTGTCAGCATCTATTCAACAGCCATATGTCATCCTGTCCCTGTGCGTCAACGATGGTAACTAGGGCTGGGAATCTTTGGGCGTCTCACGATTCGATTTCGATTCTTGGAGTTGCGATTCGATTCAGAATCGATTTTCGATTCAAAACGATTCTGGATTCATGATTCAAAGTCTATTCATGAAGTAGTACATACTTCAGGATCTACTCCAGACTGGCTGAATTTCTTGCTGCTCCATTTGGCGTTCTACTGAGTTAAAGAGCTAGCATTAGCACTTAGCAGGGAGTGACTGATTAGCCAAAAAAAAAAAGAAAAAGAAAATTTAATTTAACAAAAAAAAAAAAAAAAACGCTTTTTGGAAATGATGAATCGATTTTAAATCTTAGAAGAGAAGAATCTTGATTTTTTTCATGAATACATTTTTTTACTAACCTCTAATGATAACACCTCCAATCTGAAAGCCTTGCTAGCTGTACACGTCATTGTGCAACTTGTGGAATTATCTGCGATATAAAATATTGCTACATTGCTGACATTTTGCAAAATCGGACTATAATGTTTTTCAAGCACTGCGCTGTTGTTGTTTGCTTACCTCACATGGCAGATTACCTGATGTGCTGTGTTGCAGTAATAATAAATCTGCGGTGGAAGGGCACTTCAACTTAATGTGTTTGCCACCGTGTTGGAGTTGTGAGGAATCATTTATTTATATTTCTTAATTTCTTTTCAAAGGTTAAAAACAAACAAATATGGAAATATCTTTGTACCTGAATTGCGATACTGCAAGCAGCTTTACATCATGCGCTGTGTACTGTCAGTCCTTATCCTTACAGATTAGGGGACACATTTTGAAGCACTCATATTTGCCTTCTGGTCATCTTATTCTAGCTGTGTTTTAAGCGAGGTCAAGGACGTGTTCTCTGATCATTTGTGCAGATTCCACTAAAACCCCTGTAGTACTTTTCCCATGATAAACATGACATTTCATGAATACCTTCCCCCCCCCCCTTCAGATCACATTGCCAATGCGCGTCTTCAAGCTGATGGGTGTAGAGACGATGATCCTGACCAACGCTGCCGGAGGCCTCAACCAGGACTACAAGGTGGGGGACGTCATGATCATCAAGGACCACATCAACATGCCGGGATTTGCTGGCGTCAACCCGCTGAATGGGCCCAATGACGAGAGGTAGGGGTGGACACATGGGAATCCTTGTTTGTGATTATGATTTGCATTTTTTAAATGGGAGAAAGTCATCAGAGATAGTAAAAAAAAAAAAAAAAACACCCGACCTTCACTGAGCTGACTCAACATCTTTTAAGTTCGGGGGATTTAGAAGATTGGATGGATGGCGCCAATAATTTTTCTAATTTACAAATGTTTCTCTTCATAAATTGCCAAAGATTCAAAGCTGTGCGTTATAACACCAACTGAAAGCATGCGAGTCATCTTCATTCAAACGTCCCCTCAGGAGAGATATAAAGTCTTATCTTGTGTTACTAGAGATTTCACACCAGCAGTTGTGACTTAGTCCCTGATCAAATGACTCAGCACTTATGTTACCCTCCTCCCCCACCATATTTTTTTTTTCTAACAATTGCTCCAGTCTCCTTTTACAAAACTGCCACACTTCTTACCCTGGAGGAACAAACAAAAGCTTTTTGTTCTCGTCTTCTGGACGCCAGAGGCATCGCACCAGTAGATCGAGAATTTTAGCTTCAGAGGAGAACTTTGTGTAATGTCAGAGTGTCGACGCTGCAGGAGTTCACATAACAAAGAGATCACTACAACTTTTACTCTCAGCCTGCATTACAACATGAAGCTTCTCCACTGATACAAACTCTGTGTTTCCTACAATATGCAATGCTATGGTGGTTTAATGCAGCTATTAGCTCCAGAGGCAATGACACACGGATGGTTTTGTAGTTCTCATGAGGGCGGGACACTCTGGTGTGTTGCTGTAATCACACCTGAGTCATTTGGGGGACTTTCAGTATTGAGTAGGACAGTTGTGTGGATTCCAACGGCTGAGTAAACACAGACTTCCTGCATACAGGTTTGGCACCCGTTTTCCCTGCATGTCTGACGCCTACGACCGCGAGCTGCGGCAGCTGGCACAGGAAGTGGCTTCGGAGCTGGGCTACAATGACTTCCTGAGGGAGGGAGTGTACGTCGTCCTCGGAGGGCCGACCTTTGAGACCATCGCCGAGTGTCGCATGCTGCACACGCTGGGGGCGGATGCTGTTGGTAAGTAACGACTCCTCCTCTCACACATTAAACTTCTTTTCTTTTACACTTCTGTTGATCTGTCATGACATTCCCGAGAGCCCGAACACAACCTTAAAAAAGATTCACCTAATCCCAGCCCTTCCCTGAACCAAGAGGTTATCTCAGTTCATCCAGCAGAAGTACCTGCACACACACGTACACACACACACACACACACACACACACACACACATGTACACACAAGCTCTAAGTCATCTACTGACTTAACACAGGAAGACTTGAGTCACAGGACAGGTCATTCACAAACTTACTTTTAAGCAACACCAACGTTATGAGTCTTGCTGCAGGCAGGATGCTTGAGAAAGAAATGAATGTCCCCGACAGAAAAACGTTTTTTGTGCATCACATAGTTTATAGAAATATTTCCAGTATTTAGTAAGATCAGATGTCTACTCCCAGGTAACAGCATGATGACATATCTGCATAATAAAACTGAAAAAAAGAACATCACTATGTAAAATAATCTGAAAAAGCCTTAAAGCAAACAAGACTCATACCACAAAATGATGATGTGGTCATGAAAAGGCATGTAAGAACCCCAAATGTAATAACGACCCCAAATGTTTTCAATCAAAAATGTAACAAGATGCTGAGCCCAAAATGTAATAACTTTACTTGTAGTATCATACACAAATGCCCCCGTGCCACATATATGAATATATAAACAGTATATTCTAGGGGTGCAGAAATGCAAAATGTTCTCTAATCGATTACTCTTCCCATTGTTAAAGCGAGTACTCGAGTAATCGTTTTGTAGTTCCTTTTTTTCTGTGATTCTTTTCCCCCACGGGAGGCCCCGCCCCCAACTATGACGCGATGCCGACTGTATCTATTGATTAATTTGAATCTTCGGGATTTTAATAATTGTTAGTAATAGGCCTTCGTATTAACGTTCAAATTAGGACATTTCTTACTTCAACAGACAACAAACCTCAAATGGTCTTGTGACCGTTTTTAACACTTGATTATAATTAGAGCAGTGAGTGTGGCGAGCAGACGGTGCAGACATCAATGCGCACTCATCGCACGCTGAAGCTGTTTTGACAGCAACATAACAAAGACTACAGTCTGCAGTGTAGAGCACACTTTACTCTGCTAAATGAAGTTACAAATAGAACAGAACCCTTTTCACACATACGGAAATCTCCTGAAAAACTTCCAGGAGGAGCTGTATGTGTGAACGCAACAGCCAAATTTTTTACTCCGATATTACCCGGAGTTTCTCCGGCCAGACCCCTAGTATTTTTTCCGCAGATAATCCGGAAGAGTTTATGTCTGAACGCGGCCGAATATACTCCGGAGATTTTCAATTTGAGCCGATCGAAAGAGAATGACGTTTATATAGTGACCGGCTAAAGTGTCTGCTCGTTTTCTGCTCGTCAGTATGTTGTTCTCCTCTCTTTTCTGGATGTTGTCATTCCATTGGATTACACATAGCATTGATATAAAGGCAAATATTCTCATTATAACGTCGTGTAGCGGACTCTGTTGCTTCGGCCGCTACTTCCGCGTTGTTTATTTACGTTACATCTTACCTCGGGAAATCCCCCGCGGCCCCCCTCCCCTCTGACAGGGAAAGTCCCCCGCTGTGAGGAGCATATGTGAACGGCTAGGTCGGGAGAATGTAATTATCTAGATATTATCCGGAGTGCATATGTGAAAACGGCTCAGGTGAACGATTTAAGTGTCTGTCTGTTTCGTCTTTCTCCTCTGTGCGTAATGACACACTCGCTCCATCTCGCTCGTCCGTCCGCCATTTCTCCCTGTGAGGTTGTTCCGTTTTGTAGTTATTAAAAGGATAATCATCTAAAATTCCAAAATATAGGAAAACATCGTGTTATGCTGCTCTGTCCCGGATGATCAAACGTCGTTGGTTTGGCGGGGTAAAGCGGTAATCGCAAAGTGAAAGTCCTTCTTTTTCTGTGGACTAAAAAGACAATTTGAACTGAACTTTCGTCGATCAAATTGCATATTTAGTTTGTTTGGGACTTTTTGTTCATTGTGAATTCATAAAGGGGTTAATTAAAGGGATATTTTTGTTAGGGTAGCAGCGTACGGATCAACAACGGACGCGTTTCAGCACAGAGCCTTTATCAGCGCTTTGTTTGTCATCTATTTTCTTTTTGCGCTCGTGCTCCTTTTTTTTTATGTTTTGAATTAGACCTATCCTAGAACCCACAATGCAACAAGAAACATTTACAAAAATGTGGACCACGAAACGATTATCGATTACATTTTTTTTGTAACCAATTATTACTTAATGAATTAATAAATGAATTATTTAATGCACCCCTAGTATATTCTGTATATCTAAATAATCTCATCGGGATAAGCGATGACAGCACTAGAAAAATGTAACGATACCTATTTCGATACCACGATACGACTAAACACAAATCTTAGGTACCTAATATTGGATCATTTCTTGTCTTAAATCAACAAAAAATGTGTGAAGGTGAACTTCTGAAGACTGGCTCTCCTTTAAAATATGACCATTATGTTAAAGCGTCTGTACTTTGAGATGTGAGTGATCGTTAGAACGACGTAGATGATGTCGTTTTAAAACATGTGGTATCCAAAAGAATTGATTCTGACGACCTCGTAACCTACAGTCACACCGTCTACCATGCACAGATCTTTGCGTGTCATTCCTCACCTCCTCTCTGTCCCCTCGCTGCAGGGATGAGCACAGTCCACGAGGTCATCGTTGCCCGCCACGCCGGCATGCGCTGCTTCGCCATGTCGCTGATCAGCAACCGCTCGGTGATGGACTACGACAGCCAGGAGAAGGCCAACCACGAAGAAGTCCTGGAGACGGGCAGGCTGAGGGCCGAGCAGCTGCAGAAGCTGGTGTCCAACATGGTGGCTCGGCTGGAGCACAACAACAACTCGTACTGAACGTGTGACTAACACACCTGTACCCGCTCTCAGGTCAGCTGGACTACCTGCTGCTCAAACACCTACCTGCTCGCTAGGATGCTTTAAAAAAGACACTGGAGTTTTCCAGTTCCACTGACTGTTGCTTTGAGTCTTAAATTCCTGAAAACTGGTCCTATTTTTATACACTCCTATCAGCATGTTTACATTTTCCTTTTTTGTACTTACAAAAGATTCTAATTTAGAGACGCACGATAGTCAGCTGTAAAGAGCATCATATTTTAACTTCTAATTTAAGAGCTTTTAACTTAATAAATAAAAATATTTATTATTTCAGTTCTTTTTGCATTCCCTGATATCCATCAACTACCAACATAAAAAACAGAAATATTCCTATTTAATCATTTAACCATCTTCCAACCTGTCTGAGGGATCATGAGTTTAATATTTCTTTTAGGGTTTAAAATGTACTTTAATATTTATACTGAATGTATTTAAGTCGTGTGTTTTTTTTATGCCTGATAATATTGAGTGTTTTGAAGGACCGACTTGAAGAAAGGGATGATATCCTGCATGAGATTACTGAAGGAAGGCAGATTGAAGTTTAAAATCTCCTTCGTTGTCCGATCACTGTGTCAGCAGACTCCGGCTGTCTCTGCTTTACGAGGTACTTTACTAACAACTGTACCAACTGGAGATCTACTTTTGCAATAAAAATGAGTCAGCATGAAAACAATGGTGGTGTCAAAGTCTGCTTCATCGGAAACTAAATGGGTCAGAGCTTTCTTTGTAGTTGGGTTGGTTTAATTTTCATGTGCAAACTTTCCCTTGATGGCTCTCAGCAATTGTGTGTCTGTTAAAAGAACAATATGTAAACTGAAGGCTTCTCTGAAAACACTCATCAGCCAGTATGTCCTCCTTCTAAGCTTAGGAATGGTCTGTTTTTGTTTTGACCAGAGAAAATAAGCAGAGAGTCAGCTCTCTCCAATGAGCTACAAAGTCACAACACGACTTGCATATCCACATCCAAAATAGCAAATATTCTATTTTACTGCACATCATTCTTGCTGATAATATATACGCAGCAGATCTTGTCTTACTGAGAGATTGAAATCTAATCTCAATACTTTTTCATTCACTCGACAAACTCGAGTCAAATCAGCGGACATCACAGAGCAGCACAATGTGCAGCTTAAATAGACTTATAGATAGACCCTAACCCAGACTGTAGAAATACACATATTACAATTCTACAGTTCACCTAGCATCCAACCGTCCATGTTTGGTCAATTATTGAAGAACAGCAAATTGGACCAGATTTGGCTCCTGACAGAGTCTGACTACAGATCTGTCCTTTTAAAACACAAACTGCAGCTTCAGTGAAGCTTTCCCAGAAGTCAAATGCAAACAACTCAATCTTACTAGTTCCCACATCTGTCCCGTGTGTGAGAGTGACATTGACATTTATAACGTTTGTTTGTCCTTCCTCTTATCAGACGAGTCTCTGCCTCCCTTACTCTTCACCGTCCACTCACACTAACCACAGACCCTGCAGTCTGCCTCTTCCCACCTTCTTCCCCAAAATATATGCACAATCACTGGTCCACATCCTCCTCCTCCTCCTCCTCCAATAAGAAACCAGAAAAAATAAAACATTTCCATGACGTTGAGCCTCCCTTTTTAATGGCCTTACAAGGTCATGAGAATTCTTCAAGCCGTCTGTTTCAGTGCAGTGAAAGAGCAGGTATCCATACGAGATGAACCGGTCTGCTGCAGGGAGGGGAGGTTCAGTCTATATAGTCTGTATGTCAGCACACACTGACAGGCTGCAAATCACTTCTCATACTAGTTCTACAAGTTAGATTCACGACTCCTCACAGACATCTGTATGTTAAGGGTGATTATCTTTTAGAGAAAATGCAAATTATGTTTGAACACAATCCAACCTGTTTTGACTACTTCACAATCTTGCTGTACACAGTCTGATGAGTGTACAGGTACACTTATCAAACACAACTAAAAGAAAATATCTCATTTAAGTCCTTACTTTTTCAAACTGAGATCAATTTGAGTGGGGATGAAGTTGTAGAAACGGTAAATCACACTTTGCGATTCTCAGAACAATATTTGTTATTTTAATGATCGAAAGCGTAAAAAAAAAAAAGGCCGTTAAAATAAAAAAATGCAAATCTTCAGTAATAATTTGAACCCAAAGCTGCCGTGAGCTGAAGAGGGAGAGCAGCTGTGGTCCATTCAAACTCACAAGTCGACAAATATTGACGTTTCTCATGTCCTTATTGCGTCTCGTAAACATGCAGAAGTTACGTTTATGTCTCTAATAAAGCGACAGAGGGCAGAGGGCGGAACACTGTCACAATAACATGCACCAATGTATTCCTGGATTTAGACAGTGTGCAGGAGTTCACCTGCAATTTAAAATCTTAAAAGCAAGTGCCTAGGCCTTCTTCTTTTGTTGCCATAGACATGACACAGGTATCGATACTGTTTGATTTTTACAAGAATCGTATCGAAGTTTAAAATTCTAGTATCGTGACAACTCTAGCTGCTTGCATGAAGTTAGGAGTTAGTGTGATTGTCTTTACGTTTAAACACAATCGGTGGGTTTGGCAGATCGAAGGCACCGACCTGTTTGAGGACTTCACAGTCTAGCTGTGAATGTCATTCCCCCACTCTCGCTCGCCCCTGATTTCTGACTCTATCCACTGTCCTATCTCTAACAAAAAAAGGCAAGGTAAGCCCAAAAACAAGTCTTTAAAAAAAAGAACAAAAACATGCTTGGCCCAAGGGGTGCCTGTAGCCTAGCGGTTATAGTGTGCACAGGCCGTGTACAGAGGCTTAAAGCCCTCTGGAGCAGGTGTCCCGGGTTCAAATCCGACCTTTGACTTATTTCCTGCAAGTCAATCCCCACTCTCTCTCTCTCTCTCTCTCTCTCTCTCTCTCTCTCCCCTGATTTCTGACTCTATCCACTGTCCTATCTCTAAAAAAAAGACAGATAAAGCCCAAAAACAAATCTTTAAAAAAAAAAGATGCTTGGCCTGGGCGAACACCCGGCAAGAATCCTTCAAGTCCATGAGTGGAAATCATCACCTTCAACATGTTAACTTCTTCCTCTCATATGTTAAAATAACTGTGCATGTTTGCAGAGGAGCTCTTCAAACAGAGACAGTCCATATTTGTCTGTCAAACATTACAGCTGCTCTGTTATCAAAACTAACAACCTGTAAAGACAACTTCTATTAAAGGGAAGTTACTCGGTTGAACAACAGTTCCTGATCCGTGTTCATACTGATACTGATAAATCTTATAGTTAGGGCTGGTGCTGGTGTAGACCAGCTCTTAGTTATGCTGCTATAGGCTTAGACTACCAGGGGAACTGGCACCTTGAGCTCCCCCCTCTCTCTCTCTCTCTCTCTCTGTGCATATACAGTACATCATATTACTGCATGTATCTATCTGTAAATCTCAGTCACTAACCACCTACTTTACTGGGAGCTCTTGAGCTCTCTTAGGCTCCTCAAGATCGTCGGTTGACGGCTTGCCAGAAGCCATTCATAAACAGAAATGTGACTTTGCTTTGGAAAGAAACCACACCCTAAACAAAAGTATGAGGTAGCTTCTGGTACTTATTTGGAATTTGGAGTTCTTATTCATGCAACACATTTTAGGAGATCTGCAGAGAGATGATTTAAGGAGGAGCAATATTTTCTAGAGCATAGCAACGTCAGGGAAACAGTGATTAAAGGAGACTAGATTAAAGACAGAGGTTGGAGTTTGTTTACGTCCGGGAGCTTTACCCTTGAATTAACTACTGGTACTTCATCTTTTTTATGAATGTGAATTTTCCATCTCTCTACTTTACTGCACAATCTTCAGAGTGAAAAGATACATATACTGTTCTTGTCTTTGTTTTCTACTTGCATATATGCACCTGTTATAGAGTGGAGAGGTGGAGGAGCCAAAGGGAAGTTTACCAACCTTATAGTGATAGTGACAACAACAAACAAGAGAAAGTTTAACTAACGCTGCCCTCTGCTGCTCGTTCACCAGAGAGACAAAACCTCAGACTGGATTGAGGCTGTTATTCTAGTAGATTAAAAAAAGCTGTTAGTCATGAACAATTGTGTTGATAGATATCAAATGAAATCAGCACAAAGTCAAACAATTCACATGATTCAGCTCCCAACATCACCTGCTTTCTGTCAATTATACTCAACTGTAAACTTTACGTCCATCACATGCAACCTAACAAGTCATGTTGGCCCTGGAAAAAAGCAGTGTGCAGTTTTTTTTTGCCGTTTTTTTAAACAATGAATACCAATTTAAAAGAAAATAAAGTTGTTATTTAGAAAACAATGATTTGCAGCTCTAATTACCAAACTGTTATAATGAATACTGTGATTAATGATATATTTTTTAAGAAATTGATTGTTATAAGAGACATCCTCTAACGCTTTAAAGGTCACATATTAGCCTTCTTTTAAACAAGTTTAAATAAGTCTCAGCACTCATCAAAACATGTCTGTGAAGTGTCTTTTACTAAATCCACTCTGATCACGCCTTTAAACCCCTCTGTTTCAGCCCTGCTCAGAACAGGCTGTTTCTGTGTCTGTACCTTTAAATATGTAAATGAGCTGTGTCTGGCCACGCCCCCTCTCTGGATGGAGATGTAGCTTGGACTTTCTTGCACCATGCCCTATTGTTTAGGATGAGAAGGCAGACTCAGAGGGGTAGAACAAAGAGTGTCACCCACCTGGGGGAGGGGTTACTGCCCTTTGTGATGTCATGAAGGGAAAATCTCCAAACGGCCTGTTTGAGCACATTTTCTGAAAAGTGGAGCAGGCAAAAGACGGAGAGGATGGACTTTTCTCATAATTGAGGAGTTTGTAGACAGACTGGGGAAACATATTAGTGTCATAAAACCTTGGTGAAGTGTATTTTGCATGATACAGTATATGACCTTTAAAATCGTGTAACTGTCAGAGTAGATGAACAAACAATAAAAAAAATATCATGTTGCAAATTTAAACAAACATTTATTATAAATCATACCTAAGGGTGAAGGACTTTTGGGAAAACATTTCATGGAAAAAATTCATCTTTGAACAAAAGGCAGGCAGGTTGTTTATTTTTTTCTTTTCTTCTTCTTCATGTTAACACCAAATGTAGTCCTGAGAGGTGCTTCGCTGGCTAGGAATGACAAGGGAAGAATCCATAAGGGGTTAAAGAGCATCTTGTGCTTCTGCAGCTTCAGTGCTGGGATAAATAAGGCCGGGTTCTACGGGAGAAGCTAAAACAAACTGCATCAATGAGTGAATGTCAGTATATATGCAGGTAAGACAAAGAGGGGATCCGTGGGAATGTTTTTCCTTTTATGACTCCACTTTGTAGACTTTGTTTTTTTTGGGATTTCTAGCTTAGGAAGTGTCTTGAAAATACTGATATTTGTGAATTCTGTTTTTTTTGGGTTCAGTTCAGTTTTGAGTTTAAATAAAAACAACAAGACAAGTAATTTTAAAAAAAAGCGTCAAATCCATCCACTAGGAACTTTGCATAGTCAAATATGCCATAATTTACAAAGTCTGTGAGAAATACCTCATAGGTATAAATACCAAAGAGAAAAAGCTGCGACTGAATGTCTCTTTCGTTTGGTTTTCAAGGTCACCTGAGCAGTACGCCTCTCTGTGCGTCTCCCCCTCAGCTGTATGTGTGGATGATTCTGTGCCGCTTCAAATGGTGCATCATGATGAAGGATTTCCCGCACAGCGAGCAGCTGTAGGGCCGCTCCCCGCTGTGTGTGCGCTGGTGGACCCTCAGGCTGCTCTGCTGCGTGAACCTCTTCCCGCACTGTCCGCAGCCGAACGGCTTCTCGCCCGTGTGCGTGCGGTAGTGAATGCTGAGGTGGGAGGAGCACTGGAAGTTCTTGCCGCACACCGTGCACCAGAACGCGCGCTTCCTCTTGTGGCTCTGCTGGTGTAGCTTGAACTGGTGCAGGCGGCTGAACGCCTTCCCGCACTGCGAGCAGACGTAGCCCCGCGCCATGCCTGAGGGGGGTCTGTGGGAGGTGTGGAAGTTGCCCGATGTGAAAGTGTTTGGCGCCGGAGTTACGACCTGTCTTTCTCCAGCCGAGGCCTCCCTCTCCGATTGTTGATCTGGCTGTCTCAGATGGGCAGCATGCGACGGGTTTCTCTGCGGGTAAATCTGATCCTTCTGCGGCTGAGCGCCCTGAGGTCTGGACTGAAAACTGGACGACTGCGGAGCGTCCTTCTGATACTCGCTGTTGAACATCCCATTACACGGCCTCTGAGCGGACAGCTGCTGAACACCGGCCGACTTATTTGAACCCAGGTGAGCATCAGAATGGTCCGGGAACGTTTGAGAATACTCCTCCACCACGCTGGAAAAGTCAGGAAAACCCGCATCAATGTCCTCGCCTTCGATGATGGACGACCAGAGCTGATTCTCTCGTTCGTCCATGGAGAAATCTGCTGCGAGTTGAGTCTGCTTCCCCACGATGTGCTGGCATCCGTCGCGACTGTATCCCGATTGGTTCTCCTCCTTCTCCGTCTTGACGTTAAACTGAAGGTCGCCGATGTCTCCTGCAAGCTGCCCAGCGTTATACAACTCACCAAAGTCGGATGTTTTTCGCCTGGAGACCTCTGAAGGGTTTAACCGACGGCCGTTTTCTAGCTGCTGGCTCTCTGGAGCAGCGGCTGGATTAGGGAACGAAACAGCAGAACCTGAAAGTGACAAGACGACACATGTGGTACATTTTCAAACAAAGACTTTGCAAAAACTACTGTGCCGTTTGACTTACCCATAGGTCCAGCAGAGTCAGTGATCCACAGCGTCTCATCTGGACTCTCTTCCTTAATTGTGAATGAAACCGTGGCATCTGTAATCTCAGGAAACTAGAGAGAGGAAGTTTTGGAAAATCTGAATTTGCGCTGGTCAATTTTTTTGGCAACTTGGAGGAAACGCAGTCTAAAGAAAGACACTGACATATCCTCATCCTGTAAAGCTGTGTAAGAGAAACAGCAGCTCATAGGGTTGACAGACTTTGATACGATACCAAAAGAAGTTCTAGGCACCAAATATTGGAGAATTTCTTGTTTTTAATTAACAAAAATTTCAAGCAAATTCCTATATTGCAAAAATATAATACAAACGAAACTTAGACATTGCTGTATCTATCTGTTTTGTGGAAGCTCTTGTGTTCAACCAAGCAAAGTATCAGTGCCAATGCAGATGAGAGGATGATTTAAGGCTTCTTCAATCTTGACAACATCCCTTAGTTAACCTTATCCACGCAAGGGTCAAAACCAATTCTCACACCACTTCCAGATCCAGGTTTTTTTTTATTTTTGCTTTAATGAATCGTTCTACTTCTATACAGCCACAGAGCAAATTGTAAGTGCTACTGTATGTTATATAGCCCGTTTAATAACTTAAACAGTTTAGGCAGTAGATTAAACAGCAGTTTAAGGGAAACGTCTTTCATAAACTGACCATTTATGGTGTTCATTTGTAAATATTGCAATACATTTGACGATGACAGCAATTCTATTGTACTTTAAAGGAAATATATACAGGGTGTTGTGGCAGAGGTTTTACTGGTTCTTGCATTGGGCTGGCTTGATTAGCTGTTGGGCTAGTTTAGTGGCTGGATTTGGTTGGCCATCTGGTTGGGCCGGTGTTGTTATCACACAGACCTGGCAGCGCTGGCCCTGGTGGTCCTTTGCATGGGGCAACAACTGAATGTTCCTGGTGGTTTGTAATCAGGCCTTGACTCATGGATGGCTACAAAATATGTTCCTGTGCAGTAATGTTTACATTAAAACATTTAGTGAGTGATAGAACTAACACAGACCTTCATGTCTCCTGCAGGGTGCGGACAGCTTCCCCCCACATCAGTTCCTCGGTCCATGTAGTTCTCTGGTGCAGAAAAAGGGAAAATACTTTTTTTTTTTTTTGTACAATAAAATACGACATGAAAACAGGAAATGATTCCAATACCCAATAACAACATACAACATTTTCTTCAACAGAATTTACAGTACAGCCTTTTACTTTCTGTGCATCTGATCACATGCATGTTACTTCTGCGTTAAAATGTAAACAAACACCAATTAACAGCAGTCGTTAATTATGAGCAAAGACTGAGCATCTTACCAAACCCTCGCTGCAACTGAGCAGTTTTGTTCTCCATCATTAATAGTTTCCTCTTCAGCATGTCATTCTCGCTTTGCTTTCGGGATATTTCAAGGTGCAAAAACGCACATTTGTCATCGACTAGTTTGGATATCTCTGACACTGCTGCTTTAACCAAAACCTCCATTATTGAGGACAGCTGGGTTTGAAAGGGAATGCAGGTCGCCATATTGATGCATGCAACGTGATATGTGAGGCAGATGTATGATTAGACGGTCCTTCCGCGTTTTAAATTTGATAAAAAATGCAAAAATAAGCGACGTACAGCAACATTTGACATCCCTGTGTGTAGCTAGCTGGAACCTTTTCTTCCGTGTGGCGGAGGGGTTTACCGTAAATACACGAATAGAGGCGCAGCGGAAAAACATCAAGGAGGAAGAGACAAGATGAGTCTGGCATTATGGCCTTTACCTTTTCTTTTCTTTTTTACCTTCATTTGTTGGTATTTCATACGGAAGAGGATTAGAGTCAAATTTGAGAAAAACATATTATTAGGCCTTAGGAGGAAAAAGTCAAAATGTCATGAAAAAAGTTTAAAAGCAATTTCCAGCATTAAGTAAAAATATTGAGGGAGAAAGGTCTAAATGGCAGGAAGAAAGGTAAAATATAATATTCTACAATTCTACAATTCACTTAGCAGACGCTTTTATCCAAAGCGACGTACATCAGAGAGTAAGAACAACACAAGCAAGGATCTAGAAAAAAGGAACAATGTCAGTAAGAGCAAACGATCAGCTTTGAGTCCGATTGGACACACAGGTGCTGACAGGAAGTGACCAGAGGCAAAGCACAACATTGAGGGCAGTTCTTGAGAGCTCTAATCAGAATAGAAACCATCTTATAAGTCATCGTTATCAAACAAAAACCATCGTCATTACCATCATCATCATCAATGATATGGAGACCATCATCATTAAGTTAGTAGGTGTTCATAAAGAGCTGGGTCTTTAGCTTTTTCTTAAAGGTGCAGAGGGACTCTGCAGATCCAATGGAGTTTAGAAGTTCATTCCACCACCGGGGGGCGACAGAGGAGAAGAGTCTAGTCAGAGACTTGGGACCCTGTTGTGAAGGTTGGATCAGACGCCTTTCATTGGCAGAGCGTAGCGGGCGGGAGGGAGTGTAGACCTGGATGAGAGAGTTAAAGTAAGGAGGAGACGTTTTTGTACGCGACAAACTTCGTGAATTAAGTCGAAAATGTCCAGAATAAAGTCGAAATGTAGCAACAAATAGTCGAAATGTCAAGAATCATTTTGACTTTTTTCTCGGTATTTCAACTCTGTTCTTCACATTTCTAAAACATTTTTGGCGAATTGCATAGTGAAAAGAAAATCTTCCTCCTCTTATTATTTATTTCTGTTGGCCGGGCCCTAATCCTCTTCCATATTTCCAGGTAAAATTAAATTTGACTTACCTTTTCCTGTCAGGCGGACATGGGCACAGTCTTTGAAGTGATGTGATCTTCTGTGTAAAATACGCTCATTAATCTTAAAGGCCATGATTGCGAGAAACACAAAAAAATATGGTTGATTGAAGACACTTGTATTTAAAAGTGTATGTTCCCAGCTTTACATTTGTATCACTTTCTTTAACAAAATATCCAAAATATCAACACTGATGGCCAGGGGCACCTCCAGGAACTCTGGGCCCCATGAAAAGATATCACATTGGGCCCGGCCCAAACTAACCCGGAAAATTTCTATGACCGCACCTCCACAAATGACCCATAAAAGCTTTGAACACCTATGCTTTGTTTTACACCCTGAAAATAGAAGATAAATTATCACTGTATTATTTCCTCATAGTTTAAAAATAATTTAATATACACACCTTTCAGACATTTGAAGCAGGGAGGAGAGGGGCCTTTGAGACAGACTCCACATTTTTTCCCAGAAAGGAATTCTGAATGTTTTTTTTATGTATTCAGACAATTTTAGTTATCTTAACGCGGTTATAACAGAGAAAAAAGCTAAATAAGTAATTTTTTTATTTCAGGCCCATGAATGGCCCCCCTCCCCACTGGGCCCTGGGTAGTCAGTCCCACTTTTCCCCCCACTACGATGTCCCTGCTGATGGCTGTACTGGTCAACTCTAAAAAGTAAAACATTGCCAGTCCGCTAGTGTAACCCTTTTAACCCTGTTTATGTAAAACAAAAATACAAAACAGAAGAATGATTAAAATGGTCATCAATGAACAACAAGGTTAAAAATCAGTTAACTTGAGTCCAAAAACCTCAAACTTGTGTTGATATTATAATGATTGAAATGGGGGTCCTTCAAGGCTCCCCCTTGGGTCCCCTTCTGTTTTGTGAAGATCAAATGTGACATCTTTAATATGAATCTGGAGGCCCTGAAAAAAGGTAAAAAATAAGTAAAAATAGTAAAATAAACAGATAGGAGGAAGACAACATATACTTACTCTGATAAATATGAAAATAACCAATACCAGACTTTTTACACAACATTTTCTTGAATTTATTTAAAAATAAAAAAGCTAAACAAAGATAATTACATCTTTTTCTTTATGTTTATCTTTTTTAACATAATTTAACTTGTAAAATGTGTAATTTGATACCCGTGAATCATGCTACGATTGGATATAAGATTAACAATTGTTAATCAGTGAGCTTGTGTCGCAAACTACTGAATTACAGCAAACTGGAACACATTAAATAAAATGGGAAACATTATTATACATAGCAATAAAGCATTGAACCTCTGAATCCACAGGTTCAAGATTCCGTTCCCATGTGAAAAATGTGGGCAGTAATCACTCTGTACTTAGAGGGTCACACTGTCAGCTGCGTCAGGTGCTCCTTCTGTGCTAAGCTGGAGTGTTAGTTTCGTCAAACTATTTTAATGGCCTCTTAAAAGTCCAGCCACCTCCTACAAAACAACTTCAAATAGCAGCAAATATTCAGAACTCTTCAAAGCCTTTTCCTTAACCAATTTAATGGCTTTTCTACAACATCCTTGTGCAGTGCTTAAGGCTGGCCGTGTCAAAGGTTCTATCTGATAGACAAAAATCACACACCATTAAAACAACCCCCAAAAATCAGTCTAAAGTAAAAGCTTCCACAAAGAGTAAAATTGACATAATGCACTTTTTTTTAATGCACAAATCAGCTTGAAGCTCCATGAAACCGAAATTTGAGAGTTTCTTACTACCATGGTGTGACGCATTTCCAATTGGAAACCAATTACAAGATAGAAGGCGGGACATAACGTTGGGATTAATTTGATTGGATTGTTAGCTTCAACAAAGCTTTTTAATTGGTCGAAAAATAAATAAATGACTCTTAGTGCAGGATGAGTCATCAGACGTTTGAAACGTTTTAAAGGAAGAGAAAATACAGTTATTTTAATGTAAAAATACTCAGATAATGCTTTATTGAAATATATTTGGCAGGTAATGGCAGATTGATAAACATTTACACAGGAGTGTAACCTGGATTAAAACCCGGGACATTTAATTTTTTAATTTCATGACTTTGAACTCCCCTATCTGAGATTATAACATTATCATGTTTCATTGTCATATTTGGTTATTTGGACATCTAGTAGATCACTGAAAACCTTGATTTAAAAGAATCACAGTATTTGCTTTACATTTGCCTTAGGACAATATAAAAACCAACAGACTATTTAGCTACTGTTATAAAAACACATGCACCTTTAGAGGCATATTAAGTTGAGGTTTACAGTACTTTACTGTATGAGGATTGTTTTCGGTTCAACTTAAAATGAAGACACTTCTCTCTGTCTGTTTCATCAATGTAAAATATCACTGCAACTCTTTTTAAACAAAGGCCTTAAATTATGACTGAGAAATATTTTACCCTCACAGGACCTTCCTCCAAAGGAGAACAATTAAGTCTTACAATATCTCTAGTAACAGCAGAACATCTTATCAAAGATTTAGGTGTTGAAATGGCAGACTCAGTATTATAAATAATACATTTTCCTCAGAACTTGAAGGACACGTTTTGAAATGAATTAAATAAAAGGAACACAAACCAGCGAGGCTAATAGGTCTGAAAAAGTTTAGTTACCTTAAAACTCAATGGTAGTGTCATATATTTAGAACAGACCTACACTATCGGTTTACATTTATTATTACATCGCAAAAAAGTCTGATAAATCATTAACTAGTAGGGATGTAACGATACCTCACAATACAGTTAAAAGCCACTCTAAATATGGACAATTTAAACCAATGAGACAAAAACATATATTGCAATACTCTATTTTGACCAGCAGAGGGTGCTACCTGTTTTTAGCCTTGACGTTAGCAGCTGAAGAGAAGATGCTTACAACCATGGTGGAAAATAGAAGATTTTGTTATGGCTGAACCACGGCTTTGATTTAAAGCTGGGGGTGTAGGGTGGAGGGTAGGAGGGGGGGTATGTTTTTAACATAATCTGGGAAGCCTGTTCACCCAAACAAGTGTAAGAACCACAGAGTGTACACATGCTAGGGTGTCGTAAGGATTTCGGATGAGTGACATCATGACTCAAATTTTCATGTGTCACTTTCCATAATGAAAAAATATCCACTGTATTCGACTTCAATTTCACTTCTTCATAAAAACATTTTATAAATCGTTATAAAATGCTTTCGTAAACCCAGTATCGTGAGTGTACCGTTACATCCATAGTAACTACTATGGTCAGCAGTTACATAATGTTAATTTGGCTGTTTTAAACAGAATATGATAATTTAAATAAAAGATAATAATCAGTCGAGTGTAACAAGTGGTCCTCCTGAGGCCTACACTGTGAAGAGAGTTCAACATAATACCCAGAGTATTTTTACATTCACCCGGCTTCACTAACCTTAAATAAAAGAAATGTTGCCAAGCAGTCACATGATTAAAGCTGGTTACCAACCAAGGGTTTCCGTGAGCATGTTTGCTTGAACGAGGCGGTGTCAGCATATGACCAATCACAGGATCTGTCATCAGCAGATCATAAAATTCCACGAGCAAACTTTCCTATAAGAAAAGGCTGAAGAAAAACTAAGGTTAAGTGTTTTCGTTACCATGGTGATCTACCTCGGTGAGAAGTGAAACCACCCATATAGTATTAAAAATCTGGAGTTAACCCTGAACTCAACTCGCCAACCATAAATCCTGCTTCACAGCAGAGGCCTCAGGTCTTTACATCTTTGGTCCTCCTGGTCTCAGTTCATGTCGCCCCGCCCTCTGATGATGTTGATCTTTTTTTTTTTTTTTGCTTTGTTCTGATGTAAGATTTGCTTGTATGTAAACCCCTGTGTAAAGGTGCTTTATAAATAAAGTTATAATTATTATTGTTCAGGGCAACAGCTTTGGCTGTAGCTCAGAATACTCAACAACGTTCAGTCATCTTAAGAAGACGTCTTTTATAAAGAAGGTCAAAGGAGCGGAAGTGTAACATGTTTGCTGTAGATTTTGAAGGTTTTTTTTTGAAGATTTCAAGTAGTTTTATAGACCTCACTTTGATTTGTCCACTGAGACAGAATTAAATCGGACGATCAGTTCAGAACTGAATGCTGAAGTGGAGAATATTTTACAGTGTTTTTTCTTCTTTCTGTATAAATGACACATGATCTTATTGAACGTGCAGCTTAAGGTGCAATTTCAGGACGCTCATCTGGTTGAAATATTTCCCGCATATGTGACAGCTGAAGGATTGCTCGCTGATGGTTTGACACTGATGTCTTTGATAGAAATTGAAACTATCAAAGCTTTGCCCACAAGCCGAGCATATGAAGCAGTTTTGTCTGGTCGCGTCTCCTCCGCAGTTGTCCTCGTCGTTGCCCGAGGCGATCATCGAAAATTCAAACACCCCTCCCTCTTGAGTCCCGTCACTCACAGCGGCGTACTCGTTCACGGTCACAGCTTGTATGATGTGCTGGTCTTGTAACTCAGGTGCTAGAGTGTGATCAGAACTTCTCCCCATAATCGAGTACTGATCACTGTGCATCATGTCTTCCTTTTCTTTGTGGTCTAGGAAAGGCAGGTCTTGATCTGGTGACGTGTATCCCTGCTCACCGGTTGCTCCGGTAACAGGACTGATGTGATACTTGACATCAGGTAGAAGTAAACACACGTTTTGTTCATCGGCATCACTCCTCCTCTCTGTCCTCTCAGACGTCCACAGCTGAATTTGGTCATGTGCTCCTGTGCCGTTATCGTGCGCGGCCTGACTTAAAGCCTGAAAATCCTCCCTGCTCCGCTCCAGCTTTACCATCACTGCCTGCTCACCAGCTGCCTCTGTGAACGTGGAGCCGGGTACGTGTTCTTCAGAAGCTGCCGGGTCCTTCAGTAGATGATTATCAGGCATTGTAAACATGAGGGGGTGTGGCTCCAGCATGTCGGTGGTCTCCCCTGTTAAAAGAGCAGGATACAGTTAATAGATGAACATTTAGATTCAGAAATTCAAAGATATGTGTCATCATCAATGATGGGGTTTAATATATTTCACAATGAGGGTTGAAGCTGTTTAAATCTTTCATGATAACTCACGCTAAAAAATATGTAGATGTGCTTATCTTAGTAGTGTCGTCTACCATGTGACCTTTAATAACCCGTAATAAAATAATCAGGTTTTTTTTGTGAAATTATTAAGTTCGCTTTTCCAGAAAAAAATCTTCTCTTTTATTATCTAATGCAGCGGTTCTCAACTGGTGGGTGGGGACCCAAAAGTGGGTTGCAGGGCTGTTTTCAGTGGGTCGCTTCAAACAGTCTTTGAAGCACTCTATTTAAAAACGTGTTTGTTTTGTTCCATCTCTTTTTTTTCCTGTCACGTTGTGTACCGTCCGAGGTCCACACTGCGCCACGTTTTTATTAAACAAATCTCATTGGTTGAAAAATTTCAGACATTTGGGTCTTGATCTCTCTTTTTTTCCATGTTTTTTTTTTTTCATTATTTTAAATGAGTTTGTATTGTGTTTGTTTATCTTCATTAATTGAATGGAATTAAGGAGTTGGTGGTGTGTCGTGAGGCTAGAACTAACGATCTAATGGGTCATTGTAGCTTATAATAATGATCATATTTAATGCAACATAATCACATTTTTTTCTTCAAATATTATTAAACGTTCATAAACTCTCCTATTAGTTCATCAAAACTCATTGAAAGCTTCACCTTTTACTTTCATTGTTTTGTTTGTAAATCAAATATGCTCATCTTTTTTTTTTTTTTTAACTAAAATGCCCAAATATCCCATGGTGACAGTTTCTCAAATATCAATATCAACATCTGCATTTTATATTTGATGATAACAATACTAGACATGTTAATGGAATCAGGATAAGGGGACTTGTATTGTAAACATCACATTTGTCTGAAAACACACCTCCTTATATCCTGTCAGTATGGATTAAGAATTTAAATTCTAAATGAATTGAGAGGGGTCTGAGGAGGCGCCTCACAGTGGAGGTCTGCAGAGGTTGTTGAGAGAATCTGTGGCCATCACAATTCCCGAGCACGACTTTATTATTAAACTGACTGATAGCTGACGCTGCAGGCGGTGTGTTATCTGGGAATGGCTCTGCTCGTCTCTTACCATTTCTGTGCGTCTTCATGTGGCCCTTCAGGCTGCTCTTCTGGTTGAAGCACCTCCCGCAGACATGACAGCCGTACGGCTTCTCCCCGGTGTGAATCCGTAAATGCCTTTCCAGGTGACCGGCTCGCTCAAAGATCTTCCCGCAGTACGAGCAGAGGAAGCACTTCTTCGGTTTGATCATCTGAAAAGACACGCCTCCTCTCTGCATGTGGTTAGTCAGCGTGGATCCCGCCATGCCGTGCAGTCCGGCGTCACCTGACAGCATGAGCGTGTCTGAGGATGCGTACGCCGTTTGAGGAGTCAGGCTGTTTTTCTGTTCCCCGTACGGTTTCCCCGAAAAGGAGAATGTGCTACAAGACGCTTCAACAGGCGTGGAGAGTATCTGAGATATCCCGGGGAAGGACGAGGAGCTCTGCGCTGGGCCGCTGAGATACTCTGTCCTACTGAGCTCTGAGCCGTTCTGTCCTTGAGGCGTGGACATCCACTGCTGTCCGTCTCTTTGAAATGTCGTCTCACTGAGGTCGTCTACTCCTTCCACCATCTCCTGGTTCCCTTCCTCAAACACTGGTTGAGTTATCGTCTCCTCTGCAGGCTCAGATTTCACTCTCACAGGTGTTGTGTCCTCGTTCTTAGGCGGCGGGGCTTCCTCAGCTTTCTTCTGGCTCTCTGTCTCGGGCGGATGAGTCTCAGGACATGGATTCACCTCGGGAATCTGCTTCTGTTCAATCATTTGGATCTCAACTGGGTGTGGCTGGACACCTGTTGGAATAGAACGAAGTCATCACAGGCGGTTTAACCACCCACTCAGAAGAACCCACAACCTTCTTTTAGCATTTGAACGGTAAATGTAGATCATGCAAAGTTTGATATAACAATCAAACATGGTTTATCCATTCAATTGTTAAAGGAATTTTGGGGGCGCCAGTAGCCTAGTGGTTAGTGTGTGTGCCCCATGTACAGAGGCTACAGTCTTTCAAGTGGGATGCCCCAACTCTATCCACTGTCCTGTCTCTACGATAAAAACACAAAAAGCCCAAAAATGAATTTTGGAATTTTCACACATGCACTAAACTTCAGAAGATGTCCCCAAATTTCCAGGTGAGCTGCATGTGTGAAGGCAAAGAGTGAAGGGAACTTTACCCTGCAATCCCCCCCCGAGTAAAATGTCCAATTTGGTAGACTAAATTCCCAAAGTGACTTATTTGAAAAAGGCATATCCACACAGCCAACAAGTCTATTTCTTGGGCCATTTTTGCCTTTAATGAGAGAACAGCTGTAGAGAGAGAGAGAGAGAGGAAAGAAGAGAGAGTGCGGGATGACGTGCAGCAACGGGCCGGGGTCTGACTCGAACCCACGGCCACTGAGACGAGGACTAAAGCCCCCAGACATGAGGCGCACGCTTCAACCACCGAGATAAACCAGCGCCCCCTAACAAGCTTTTTTTGATAAAAACATGAGGCAAGCTTAAAACTCTTTTTTTTTGTTCAATGAATACAGAGTACTTGTATCTAATCATGCAGTTAATATGAGCTCTTTAATTATAACACTTAAATGAAGCTGATAAAATATGCTTCACTTAACACTTTGTCTCCTAGATATTTAGGACAGATTAAAATATCCTTGTTCTTTAAACAATTAACCTCTTACTATCTTATTATATTTCAAATCCTCCGTCTGTTTGGTGATTTGATTAGCAGAGCTATGATGAATAAATCATCCAGAGGTCCTGGATGTATCTTTAACAGGTCGTTTGTTTGACTCTTACTGTTAAAGGCAGAGTGGATAACGCTGCTCTTCTTCTAAGGCAGTGAGGCGAACACAGCTGTCAGCTGAGAACTTGTAAGTAACCCCCCCCCCCCCCCCCTCGTTAACTGTCAACTCGCCTGAGCCACATAGATTACCTCTGCTAACTCTGTGATGCAGGGGGAGTGTCAGAGGCAGACTTCCTGTTGTGAATCACATTAAGACTTGTGAGCAGAAGATGATAGAAAATGTACAAAGAACAAAAAGTTAGGGACGTTAAAGAGGTGAGACGGTTTCAAAGGAGCCACCAGGATGCGCTGTTCTGTGTGTGTGTGTGTGTGTGTGCGCGTTTCTGGCTGTATTTAACTCCTGCTGTGCCAAAACCTAATGTGAATTCACAGACTGGGTCACTAATTTTACGCTGACACAGAATCAATATGAATGCACAAAGACGTGATGACGGCTGAGCTTTGGCACTTTTTTGAAAAAAAAAAAAAAAAGCAGTCTGAAAAAGAACTACCACTTGTCTATCAGGGACCTCATAGTGGGTCAAACAAAGTCCCTGGTACCTGCAGTGGGAACGCACCTAATACATCTTTAGGTTCAAAGTCCCTGCAAACAATTATGAAAGTGGAAACGCAGCTTTATTAGCAAAAGGAAGGTCAGAACTTGTAGACTTTCTCTGCTGTGATAATTCAACAAGTCTCATACTTACATCTCCTGTGAATCTTCATGTGCTCCTTTAGGCTGCACTTCTGATTGAAGCGCCTGCCGCAGATCTCGCAGCGGTACGGTTTCTCCCCAGTGTGGATCATCTTGTGCCTCTCCAGGTGCCCCGAGCGCTCAAAGTATTTCCCGCAGTACGGGCAGAGGAAGCCCTTCTTAAACATCAACCTCTTGGTCGTCCTCCTCCGCACTGCGCTGTACGAGCTGCGGTACTGATTGTTCCCGAGCAGCCCCCGGCTCCACAGGCTCTGCTGAAACCCGCCCGAGCCGCTGCAGGGTCCGGCCAGTCGGGAGTCCAGAGAGCACTCGGGGAGATACGACGCCGCGTTCTGTCCCGCGTTTAAATAATCAGAGTTGTTGCGTCCGGCTTGAGTTTGTGTTTCCGGTCTCCATCGGGCACGCTCCCCTTCATACAAGGCCCGTTGGTCAGACTGTCCGCCGGCCTCTTCGCTCCCTTCTTCCACAGGTTCACGTTTCACCTGCACCTCAGATAAGGACAGGCTGCTTTGTTTTGTTTCAACGGGCACATTTTCCACAATGTTCCTCTGATCACCAACGTCGCTCTGAGTATCTGGAGAGAGGCGATGACAAAGAAACAGAGCAGAGAGATTAAAAAAAGGATTTAGTCGATTAGTGTATACTCCTTTAATATATAAAGTTTGAGAATTAAGCAGTTCCATATTTTTAGACATAATCATGTTCTTACTAGGGATGCACCTATTATGAAAACCAGGGCCGGATACCAATACTTGAGTTTCAAATAACGATTTAGCCGATCGCATATTCTGATACCGATTAGGGCTGGGCGATATATCGAGTTTTAAAGATCTCTCTCTCTCTCTCTGAGCCAAACTCAAAAACTAAATGGATAACAAAACACACAACTGTGTTGATTTTGTTGTGCAGAAAATGAATTAATTTCACAAACAGGCAGTTTGTTTTCATGCACATGTTGAACTTGTGCAGCTGACTGTTAATAAAAGACATATCGAGTATCGCCATTCAGTGAAAAAATATTGAGATATGAGTTTTGGTCCATGTCGCCCAGCGCTAATACCGATGTTTGTTTCATGATTTTCTTTGATGTCAGACTCCCACACTGCTGACATTTTCTCCCGTTTGACTATGAAAACAAAGTCAGAAGACAGCAGGTGAGCAGTGGAAGGGGGGGCCTTAAAGAGACAGTACCTGAAATCTTCTCGTCAGACAGTGGCTGAACTGAAGGTTTCACAGACACCAGGATGGGATAAATGTGTCTGTTTATTAATTATAATTCATACAAGGCAACTGCAGATGTTTCCCCAGAGTTAACAACTCAAAGTGAAAATTAGCATAGTATGGCCGTGTCACATTTCTTGCACTTCCCAGCAGCTGTTTGGTGTGAAAACAAACTTTTACGTAACGTTTTCTCCAGATCGTTGTGCTGGTGTTGTGCTGTGAGAGCTCTTCACTTCTCTGTGAGAGAAACACAGAGTTCAAAGACTAAAGCAAAGGAGGTTTTCTCTTGACGGATACATAAAAATGGAGACAACTGTTTGAGACACAACAGCTACGTTGTGCAGGGACACCAGCGCCTGAAACCACGATTTCACAACAATTTCACAGTAAATTTAAACCTGCGGTAACTCATTTTTTATGTATTTGTCGTGATCACAAAACTGATATTCCATGCCCTGAAGCTGATACATCAATTTATTTAACAAAAAGCTCTTATTCATATTTTCCACATCTTAAAGATAAAGATAAACTTTATTGATCCCCCGTGGGGGAAATTCGTGCATTGCAGCAGCTCAAGAAAACAGGGGACGGGAATATAATTATTACAAATAAAAATAGAAGTTAAAAATCAAATCAAACATATTTACATCACTTAAATATAAAAATACAATAATGGAAAATTACACAGTAACTTCACTCTCTTTTGATTTTGTTTTTGGACTCCCAAGGAAAATAGATAGTTCATTAGCTGCTTAATCTTCCACTATGTTAATATAATATACTAGTTTCTGCCATTTTTCTCTCTTCTGATTGGTGCAAAGAGAGAAGCGTAAAATTTGTTTTTATTCTTTTGTTTTTAGTGATAAAAGCTCCTCGCAGTTGTAGAGAGGAAGGAGCCCCAGTCTCTACTTCTATTACTATAAATAATAGTAGAGAGACTGATCAATCAGGTAGTATTTTCATATTAAACATATTTACTCTGGTGTGTTATTTTATGACAAATCTCTGCAGAGAGACGACATCTATGGAGCTGTCAAACATGCTGGATGTCTGTAGTCAGCAAACCTCCTTTGCATCATTGGTAGTATCCTAACATCTGATGATTCAAGATTCAAGATTTGTATTTGTCACATGCTCATACAGATGTGCAGTGAAATGTAAAGACTGTTCCGCAAGGCCATGCAATAAACACTCAAATTACTAACACACATATATACAGTAAGATGGAAATATAACGTTTGCAGGTCATTGTGTAGTTTTCAGGTTTGGTGGCATGAAAAGCCTCACAGATATACTGAGATGTTAAAGAGGGTGTGTGATCATCAACAAGATCAGACAGGAGGTTAGAAAACTTTCCTGTCACAGTGAGACCCTGTCCTCCTCCTCCTCCTCCTCCTCCTCCTCCTCCTCCTCCTCCTCCTCCTCCTCCTCCTCCACCATGCAGAACAGAAAGTGTGTGTACCATCTCTCCCCCGGTGGTCGGGTCGCAGGGTCACTCTCTCCTGGGCTTCTCTCAGCTCGTTGTGCAGAAGCTCGATGTTACTCTTCAGCTTCTTGATCTCGTTTTCACGCTGACACATTTCCAGCCGCAGCACCACCATCCCATCCTCCACAACTTTGGCGATTTCTGCCACGGCCGCTTTGGACAGCACATCGATTATGGAGGTGATCTGAGCCCGCAGAGAAACGCCGTTCAACATCGTTATGAACCAGCAGTAACTGTGTGCAGCGTGAACTTTTAACCGAGTAAAAGTGTCCTCATATCCGGCGCCAAGCTGCGATTTAAGCCGCCCGAGCTAACCGAAAAAGGGCCATGACGAAGCTGCTAAACGGACACCGAATCGCTGCTGTTTGGTTTAATGTGAACCGCTTTGCGCTAGCAGCAGATAATTGGTACAAAGAATAAACAGAGGTTTTCTGTTAACGGAAATGACGTCATAGTTACCGTAAACATTAGTACAGAGACGCGACGCATATTGCCGAGGGACTTCCGAGGTAGACTAAATAATAAATAAATAAATAAAAACCATTTAAGTCGCATTGAAGAAATAATCCAAAAATAAAAACACAATATAATACTTCCCACATGTTATCATTTAACTTTTAAACAAAAATGTATATCGTTTTTTGTTTTTTTTTACTTTTTGGGACTATAGGGGCTCCGTACAAACGCATTTAATTTGTTCAAAGCATAGACTGTAAAAAATAATGTATTATTATTATTTACAGTCTATGGTTCAAAGTCTGATATAAGTATATCATTCAATTCAATTACAAATAAAACAAACACATTTCATTAATTTTAAAGCATACACATTTGAACATTTAAAGAAGAATTTTAAATATATTTTTAAAGCTGAAAATGTTTTTCAACCTTGTTAAGAGGAACCCCTCAATTGCTTTTTTCTCAAAGGTCACCAAAAAAACTGCCGATTTCAATTTTCAAGCCAACATTGAAGATCAGCTGTAAAGGTGGTCACAACATTCCTAGTTTGACTTTAAAGAGCTGTATTAAAAATACACGCAGTAAAAACATTGGATGCACTCTGACAACCACAAAGTTAATATAACCATTTTATCAACTCTCAGGTTACAAACAAAAAGAGTATTCAGTTCGCACGTTTATGAACTGCTCAATCAAATCAAAGACCATTGAAGAAAAGCAAAATAAATAGAATAGTAATATAAGCAAACTAACAAATATACCTTTAAGCACGTTTCAAAATGTAAAACAGGTAGTTAAAGCAATTAATGTAGTGTATGTTTGTCTTTATTTACTCATATTTAAACTTATTTAAACTATAAATACATTTATATAATAATAAGGGTTTACAAAGTGTGTCTATACGTACAACTTGAAATGGGTTGCAAATATAAAACTCACAATGAATTATTGCATTAAACCCACAACCTCTTCACTTCGACGAACTTGAATCATAATTGTTGTGGTCAGATGCGATATGATAAATCACTCAGAAACCACTCGAGTGTAATGAAGGGGGAAAAAGTGACTTGAGATTTCTTAAAGTCTTAAAGAACGTCATGAAGACAAATCAACATTACAAACTATCAACCAGGGAGAGGACACCGGAAACTTCATTTGACACTACAAAAAGATTGTGATAACACCAGAAAAAACGACTCACGCTAAAATTAAATTAAATCACTAACGTTTTACCAAGTACTGATCTGATACCTGCACGTTACATTTTGCTCCCAGCGTACTGGACTGTTGCATCAGTTAAAATGTAAAAGTATACTGGCAGGACAAATAAAAGGTTTGAGAGAATTCTCTTCAAATGTGTCGTTTAAAGCCTCCACTGTCTGAGCTCTATCTCCCCAACAGGTGAGTCTCTTGATGTGTTTTGAGGTTACTCAGCACAGTGAAGCTTTTACCACACTGCTCACAGTTGTGCGGCCTCAGCCCGCTGTGGAAGCGCTCGTGTCTCAGGCAGTTGTCCTGCCTCGAAAACTTCTTGCCGCAGATCTTACAACTGTACGGCCTCTCTCCCGTGTGCACGCTTTGGTGCGTTCTGAGGCGCCTCTTCTGGGTGAACGATTTCCCGCATTCGAGGCACCTGAAAGCTTTCGAGGGCCGGTGCAGGGCCCTGTGCTCTTCAAGCTGAGACATGCGGGGGAAGCCCCTGCCGCAGACCGAGCAGGTGAACGGTTTCTGGTGTGTTCTCGAAACATTCGTCGCTGCTTTGGCCCTTGGGCTGTTTCTACCGCGGATGTGATCCTCTACGTTGGGTCCTATCCTATTGGTTGTTTGTCTCTGTGCATGAGGAGATGTCAATAACAACCTGACTTGTTGCGAGGCCGGCTGTAAGCACTGCTCCTGTCTGACGGCAGGGTGTAAAACATGCCTGAGATGTTCATTATTTAAATGCTCTGCGGTGGTTCGTCCCCTGCACACTGGTAGTCTCTCCATCTGCACACTGAGGGATGTCTCTGTGATTCCCTCTGCATTGTTTGTATTTCTCTGTGCAGCATACCGCTCAATGTGAGGTGTGGTAAAAACCTGTGTTTGCTCCAGTGATGCAACAAGGCTTTTCTCAAACATGCTACAAGCAGGAGGAGGCCAGATCGGGTCTTCTTGCTCTAAGCAAATATCCACTCCTGTAGTGTTTTCCATTGTACCCTCTATTTCCATTTCTTCTTTTATCCGCACACTTCGGGATTCATCTGTGATTTCCTCTGCATCAGTCGTATTTTTATGTGCAGGATATTGCTCAACGTGAGCAGCGAACATCTGTTGCTCCGGCGTTGCAACAGAGCCGTTCTCAAACAAGCTACAAGCAGGAGGAGGCCAGATCAGTTCATCTCGCTCAAAGCAAATATTCACCGCCGCAGTGTTGTCTGTTGTTTCCCGGGGGGCAGGTTCATCCGGCGGCTCTTGTTTCACCACTGGCCTCATCTCGTGGATCTCCTCGGCTCCGTGTGTCGCAGGCTTGCGGGCCGAATCAGTAGTCTCCGGTACCAGATACACTGCAAATGTTACCTGATCCTCCATTTCACCACCTGAGTATGACAGAAAGAGATTTAACCACAAAATGCAAGAGTGAGTCAACAAAGCAAGGACCAGTTTTAGTCTTCACTGTTTAGTGTGCACTTTCAATTCCTGAATAAAACCAGCTTGATAATGAAAGCAAATACAAAGGACTGAAAATGTGAGGTTAACCTTTCAACATTTAAGTCAAGCGCTTACAAGGGACAAGCAACTAAGAGACCTCAAACCATTTTTTAGTACAGCAATTGGTTGATCAACAACTTACAATTAACTACAATTAATCATGATAATTGTGTTAACATACTCGAGATACTAAACCGTGTACTGGACAGTTGCTCTGACATAACCAGTCATTTTAGGGTTGTAATCTTGGACTTTAGGACACCCTGATGGCCACTTTTCACCATTATCTGTAATTTTATGAACCCAAACAAGAAACTACTGATTGTAAATTAATTGGTGTAAAAAAACCGATCTTTTAATTTATTGGCTTTTTGGTTTGGTTAATTTGAGGCGTATATGTTTCTTCTTTGGCACTGACTGTCTTTGGTTTCAGTGACAATAAATTGCATTTCTACATGTTACGGATTGTTAGTCACATAAAGCAAGGAATTTGTTTTTGATTTTTTTAAATCATCTTAAAAAATCAAACAGATGTATCCCTAAAGATTAAAGTTAGTCATCTGACATAATAACACTTCAATACCAATCAATCAGTCAATCAAACTTTATTTATATAGCGCCTTTCAGACAAATTAAATTGCAGTTCAAAGTGCTTAACAAGAGTGCAGAAAAGTTGTTGACAAAAAGTAGTTTATAAAATCATTGAGAGACTAATGCACACCAATAAGAATTAAAAAAATATGTATAAAAAGAAAAGAAAATACGACACATAAAAGCAACAAGATATTCAAATAAATACATCAGAGGAAAATATTTAAAATTGTAGTAGGATAAAAAGACAATGCAGTAATGTTAAGATTTGAATTGATAGAAAACACTAAATAAAAGCCAGACTGAATAAATTAGTTTTAAGACTGCGTTTAAAAATCTCGATATTCTGGGCTCCTCTCAGACCCTCAGGAAGGTCGTTCCACAGTCTCGGAGCGTAACAGCTGAAAGGTTTTTGTCCTGCTCTGTGGAACAACTAAGAGAGAGGAACTGGAGGATCTGAGGATCAAAATCATATCTGTGGTTCCCAAAGTGGGGGTCGGGACCCCAAGGTGGGTCGCCAGCCACCAAGAGGGGGGTCGCGAGATGCCTTCCATAAAAAAATTAAAAATCATTTAAAAGTGCATAAATATATATTTTTACCATTTTTGTAAATATACAAAAAGTAGTCCAATGTCATATAAGACGGTATCATTATTATTTTTTTAGGCTGTTGTATTATTTTGTGTTACTAGTTTTTAGATAGGTTTATTAGTGTGTGCGTGGCTGTCTCTACGTTACATACCTAACTAACCACCTTAAAGAACAGTGGGGGGTCCCCAGTTTCTGTCACCCTTATTTTGGGGGTCAAGACCTGAAAAGTTTGGGAACCCCTGTGATAGGTAGTCTGGTGCAAGGCCATGTAATGCTTTATAAACTAATAAAATAATTTTAAAATCAACACGAAAACTAACGTCATGGTTCATTTTATCCAATTCACAATATACAATATAGTGTTTTTAATTTTTTTATTTAGTAATATGATAATAATATCTTATTTTTTAGTGCACTGTATGATAGCCGAATTTAACAGGGGATCATAAAAAGTCGTTCAGCATTAAAAGTTATCGCCTGCAAAGTAGTGCGGATTGTTTCTAGTGAAGTAAAATGTAAAATGAACAGTTTCTGGACGTAGTTTGGTTTGACGTTTCCCTGCAGACCCGGCAGTCGGAGCCTCACCTTTACCTGGCACCTGGTCTTCTGTCTGCTCCTGCTTGTCCACACAGGCTCGGGTCTGTGCTGCCTCCTGAGCTTTGCAGAGTTCAACCTCCATCTGTTTCAAACTTCTCTTGAGCTCCCGGATCTCACTGTCCCTCTGACACATCTCCAGCCGCAGGACCACAGCGCCGTCCTCCACCAGCTTCGTTATTTCAGCGACTGCGGCTTTGGCCAAAACATCCATGATGGCGGCCACCTGCGTACCGACAGAGGACGGGAAAGACATCCTGGCTTTTGAGATTTAGAATCGATAGAAACGAAATGTTTATGCTTTATTTATAGCAAACAGTTGGTGCTCCAGCTGTAAAAACAGGTGAAACATCTTCCCAGCGAGCCTTGTTTAGATTTACTTCCGGGGAAATAAAACGGCGGATGTGACGTAAGGTCAACCGACGTAACTCTTGTAATAAAGGTGAAATAAAAATCTCTCTGTGTGCATATAGTTGTTTATAATCTGTATATTATGTCTCTTTCTTTGTGTTTTGTTTATCTTTGTCTTTCTTGTTCGTGTTTTTTTTCTGTCTTTTGTGACGTCACTGTGTCTCATTAAAAAAACTTTCTTTTTTTTAAGATGTTAAAAATGTGACATATTGTATCAAATAGTAATTATTTTATAATTATTATTTTTCCAATAATGCACAGCTTTTGCCACGTTAATTTTTTTAATTACTTAGTATGAAATAGTTTCATATTGTTAGACCTCAAACAGTATTATTTTACAACTTAGTCTCCTCATGCTCATTTTATAATTTAAACGTATTCATTTAAAAAGATTCAAGATGTAAATATTTATGACGCACTGGTTTGAAATGAGCCATTCACAACTTCCTAAATTATTCAACTAAAAAAGTAAAAGAATGTATTTGCTTTTTTTAATTTTGTGTTATTAATTAATCCAGAAATATGAAAAACGTTGAGTTAAAAATATTAAAATTATTTCTAAAAAAAATAATATGACCATCATCGACATCATCATAAATAATCCAGACCCGGTCATAAAAACATATTTTTATTCACACAAATATAACAACGGTTTGTGTTGTTACACTGACCAAATATGGCTCCAAAAGTATACATTTCATTCATCTTCCCTGCTCTTTAAAAAATATTTTATATCTATCTCACTAGTCGACCATTTATCTAAGATAAACTTATATACAGATACTTTCTAGTATTGTATAAGAAGACAAGTGCAAACAGAGTGAGGATTGAACGCTAACCTTTCACTCTTGATTGTTTTGCTTTTCTGACCAAGGGATAGAAAGTTATAAAAGTACTGGGTGTATTGATAAAAAAAAAAATCCATCCTCAATATGTTTCAGCAGCATTCACCTTTTGGTCCCATCTGTTTTTTGTTTAATTTTACTTTACAGCAGAACATACATTTGGGGCTGTGTATTTAGTTGCTGGGCGTCCTTGGGACTTATAGGGGATCAAAGACGGTGAAAACGTATCATCATCCCTGGATAAAGCTCAACATATGGTGCGTGTCAGCTCTCTACAGTTTCCTGTCTTACAAATGGAAATATCCTCCCGTGAAAAACCTCAACGATTCCTGACTGAAATCCAAGTTTCTTCACATGACTAAAATAAAACTTAAACATATCTACGAGCATCGTGTTCACAATACTGTTGATGATCTTTACCCTGAAAGAAAACACTCCATCAGTAAAAGGCAAGCTCTGCCCTTTACGCTTCATGCTGAAAAATAGTTTGCACATTTAAATCAGTTTCATTCCAAACTTTGAACAAAAAAAAAAAAAGCTGTCCTCACTCTACTTCATTCCCCCAATCCTTCTGCCTCTCCTTCTCCTTATCATCCTCTTTCTCCTTTTCCCGCTTCATGGTGATGATGGCAACGGCCTCTTCAAAATTCATGCTGAGGGGACTGTTTCTGTTCGAGTCCCTCGTTAAACTTTCATCCAGATCCCTCCTCCTCTCCCTCTCTCTCTCTCCTCCTCTCTGTTCGGGCTGCTGCTCCTTCTTCCCCTCCCCCTCACTTTCATCGTCCCCGTCTTTCTTCTGCCCTCCTGCGCAGACGTGATCCCCTTCTGTTTGGACTTTCAGCGCGTTTTCTCTCCCTCTGTCTGCGTCTCTCCTCTCTCTCTGCTGCTGCTGGTGTTTCAGCGTCAGGGCGGTGATTTTGCAGTGCTGCGGCTTCGGAGGCACGACCGGCACCGCTTTCACTTGGTAAAACTTCGGTTGCTTGGAGACAACCAGCTTCCTACCAACCCCACCTTTAACACCGTCACTCCCCTCGTGTTTCATTGCCTTGCCAATGCCAGACTTGACCTCTATCAGTTCATTATCTATACTTTTTATTCTTATTTGTTGCACATCACCTCTCTTCTTGTCATGGTTCTCCTTTTCTCTTTCTTTAGAAACCACTTCTTCTCGGTCGTTTTGCGTTGCTTCTTTGCTTTTAGCACACTTCTTTTGAATTGCTTCATCTAGTTCAGTTGCATTTGGTACGTCTGTCTCTTTTTGCTCACAAACTTGCTGCTCTTCTGGGTCTGGGAGCTTCTCCTCAGCTGCCCCTTTCTCTATTCTAACTTCTGTCTCAGTTGTCCCTCTTTCCTCGTCATTTTTCTCCCCTGAAGTATCTTCCCTCTGCTCTCCCTCCTCTTCTTCCCCTACAACACTTTCTACAACACACTCAGTAATCCCCCCATCTTCCTCAACATCATCCAGTTCATACAAAATTGCACTCTCCTCCTCTTTGCTGTCTTCCTCATAGCCGCCCATGATTGTTTCTTCCTTCGTGTTGTCATCACTTTCTTTTATTCCTTCAACCGTTTCTTGACTTAAGTCATCTTTGGAAACCCTGTCTTCATCATCATCTTCATCATCATCTCCTCTAACATGGAATCTGGGCTCTTCTATTACACAAACAGAAAAGTCTTTGAAAGGAAAGTCAGAACTTTCTTCCTGTTTGAAAATAGCACAACACGCTGGATATTCAGTTTGAGGGTCATCAACTGATTCCCTCTTCTCCTCGACTTTGACGTCTGCCACATTGCTGGATTCCTCGCTGCTGGGCGTTGGACACTCCGGGCAGGCGAGAGGTGATGCTGAATCCAAAGTGAGAGATTGTTCTTCTTCACTTTGTGTTTCTTCAACAACACTGGGATCTGCCTCCGTCGCTTCACTGCAAATAAATGACGAAAAAAATGATGTGGGGTGCATACGCTTGGTTTAAGAGTATTTAGTCTGTTTGTACATCAACAGTTCCTTTTGAGCATATTTGAAAAAACGTTTTTGTGCTTTTTGAATCTTGAGGTAACCATTTTTAGATTTTGGGGGATGTCTTTTAATTCATTTATGATGAGAAAAACATATTTCCAAGAAATCTTATCTTTTTTTTTGCATATTCCTGACTGGCTTGACTTTATTTAAGTCATGCAATGTATGATGCTGTCTCAAATTTAGTCTTTCTTGTGCTTTCTACAAAAGGAACATTGGAGTTATTTCTTTCAGCTGCACTAACCTTTCTGATACCACCTGTGGGAAATTTCTACATTTTCAGACCAGCTTCACTGCAGGACTAACGTGCCTACGTAACAGGCTAACAGGCGACTAACAAGGGGATAAAACAACTGACTTATTCAGACAGTTCAGGTATGCAGCTCTATTTAGCCTATAGGAGATTTGCTAACATTAGGAAAGATATACTATAGTAGCCTGCCACCATATGACGCCAGTGCTAACGTTAGCAGCTATGTGTATCTTGCTTTAAAACTGTGTATTTGATGCTTTTGACCACTTGAGGGCAGCACAAGAATCTGTTACTTAAATTTGAGGTGATTATGACGACCTTGTTAGCTAACAGTTGCCTGTTTGTTTACACATCCAGAAGATAAAGGTGTAGCATTAGCATTCACCTGGCAATTTGATAAGCTCCAATTTTTACTTCATTTTTAAAATGTCCTGCTCCAAAGCTCTTAATAGTTCAACTACGTGATAAGAAAGTAGAAAACAGCTGCTAGCTGCTTCTGGAAACAAGTTTGTAGACAGCAGTGAGACTGACAGCTAAAGTGCTAATGTGCTAAACGGTAAAATGCTCTGAAGCTACGTGTGGGCTCATTATTACAAGGACATTGTTGAAATAAAAAAATCAGCTACTAAATACTTTCTCAGTTAAGTGTGAAAATCACTTGTATGATATCCAGAGTAATGTTATGAGCTGATTTGCTGACAGACTTGGTAAACATGTTGGCCTACATGAAATGTGAAATGAGCCTCACCTTTGCCTTTTGTTTTCCAGCACGTCTCTTCTCTGGTGAAGTTCCTCTTCCTTCTCTGTTGAGTCCCTTACTTCCAGTCCAGCATTCTCTTCTTTGTCTTTCACGTCTTCATTCTCCTGCTCTTCTTCAGATGATTCGTAATGCGGAGGACTTTCAAGGTTCGGTGACGGACTATCTCTTTCTTCAGAAATTTGCAACTGATGCACGGCGACTCCATCCAGAGCACATCTGTCTGTACTGTATGCTTCAAACTCGGGCAGATTGTTTAAAAAGTATTCACATGGGAGGCTTTTAACAAACATGCCTTCGTCCTCGTCACTGCTGTCATCATCAGCCTCCTCTTCAGAGCTGGACTCCTCCGCTCCTATCACAGCAGAGGCCCTGTACGGCAAGCTGAGGGATTTCGCATGTCTGCTGTGTGAATCCATGCTGAGTGGCCTGTGTGTGTTTGACTCGGTAGGACTCCGGGTGTGTGTTTCAGGGCTTGGCTGCTGGTGTGTGTGCTCCTCTGCGAGATGATTGGA